>NW_024609868.1:31750900-31882779 GCF_016920785.2 Ixodes scapularis
TGTGTTTCTAATGAGCATGGGTGAAAGCCTGAAATCATAGCGATCTCAAGTAACACTGCCCACACCTTCGAAATTGAAGTTCTTACATTCCTCTTATTTGCGTCGATTTGATATCCTTTGCTGACGTCATAGTCAGCATTCGGCCAATTGTAGTGGGCCGACCACAGCGACGCTTTCGATCGCTCACGCGTCGCCAGTACTTGCGCTTGCTCCCCACGCGCTCAAGTCTTTCCTATAGCTGATTTAGTGGTTTTCCACTGACGCTCAGCAAGCTTTCCTTCCACAGCAAACACCGCGCTTCGGGGACACACGTCACATGCGGCTCCGTTTGCTATACCTCCTTTTTTAGTTTTATCAACTGGTCACAAAAGTTGGCAAACAAATGTAGCATGCGGAAGGTAACGCGGGTACCCAGTGAAATATTTATTTTCGTCGGCAACCAAGAGTCGCGGTGTTAGTTGCTTCTGGGGGAACAAAAACCTTCCAGAATGCAGAAAAAACAAAAACAAAAAGAAAACACGACTATTTATGATAAACCGTGTGAGCACATATAATAGGGAATTTTAGAATAACGTACGCAATTTCAGAGCCCGCTAGCGCTAAATTTAGCGCTTGCGTTAGCGCACGCTAGACAAGAGTGTTTTAGAATAGCGTTTCTCCGCCGCGATGCAGAAGCCCAAGTATCTCGCGCTTGCAACGCCATGAACATACAGCTACAAATTTTATTTCACACGCGAAATACTGTACCTTGAGAAACAAAAAAGTTGTTTTGGTTCAGACTAACATTTTATGCAACGCGAGCATGCAGTCGACCGGTCGTGTCCGCTTGCGTCACCTCGGCAAGAGGTACTGACCTTCGCACATCGTACCTTCGCCGCAAGCATCAAGTTGCCGGTGATCGTTGTCCACCTTACTGGCTTTTCAAAACCGAGTGCAATGTCGTCCCGTATTGAAAATCGCAGTCGCGAGGATGCCGCTGACGTCGCCCTCACGACGCCGCGAAAGCGGTCGCAGCCATGGCCCTGGAAGCCCCAATTTTTCAACTCTGCTCGTCTTGCTTTAGCCAACATCTCATCAGGAATCCTCCTTGGAGGACCGCAAAGACTCTTTGCGTACGCACGCAATTTCCGAAAAATAGCGCACGCCAGAATAGCGCGCGCAAAGGGCAAAACGTGGTTAGCGATCGGGGCATGCTTATCGGCGACGACGCTATTCTTTGAGTACGCAAAGCTTTAGCGTGCGCTAAGAACTCCCTAATGTGTTGTGCCTGTAGTTATGCTTGGAGAGCTTTGAATGGTTTTGGTGGATGTATCGCACACACGACTCAGTCATGTACTCACCGGGTTCGTCAGAACGATCGGCAGAAGTTGAGCTGATACATATTTGGCCGAAACCAGCTGAACATACAAATATCAACCATCCATACAAATGAGAGGAGAAATTGAATGCGCATTCAACCACCATAAGCTAGTCGAAGAAGAAGACTCTCATTTAATGCAGAATGCAGAAACAAATGAAAAAGGAAAAAAAGAGCAAACAATGCTAGTCGAAGAGGAAAAAGACTTTCATTAAACAGTTGGTAGTCCAGCGGTTGAATGCGCATTTAATTTCTTCTCTCATTTGTATGAACGGTTGATATTTGTATGTTCAGCTGGTTTCTCCCAAATATCGTCAGAATGATCGAGACAAGTTTAAATTTATTGAGGGGTGGAGTGTGCCATTAGAGAGCCCTTGTACTTTTCTAGCATTGTATAATTTTAATGTGTTCTTGATTTGTTGCTGCTGCCAATGTATGTAAAGAGATCCCATACCTTGTCCAGCTGGTTTGAACAGCTTTTTGTATGGGCTTTCCCACCAGAGTTTCTGGAAATAAACTTCATTTGATTGATGGATTGCTTGATTGATTGATTATAGCTTTTGGTATGAGGACTGCTTTAACGAGTAACAATTATAGTCCAACTGCTTGCGTTCCTGTTCACCTCCTCTTCGTGGCGCCAAGCAAAGACGTCCGACTGCGCACCGCAGGGTGCAGGGTTCGATTTCCGCTGCGCCGCTTGCTGAAGCTCCCTGATCACCGTTAATGTTGTTTATATCATGATTCATTATGATTTATTTTCATGAAGTAGGCTTTCTACGTGGTTCGTAGTCTTATACATTACCCGCTATGGGGCACGGCCGGGCTAGAGAGCGGCTATGGTTCTTGCTCTCGCTTAAAAGCAATAGATTTTTTTTTTTTATCCGCGTGGGGTCGCGATTACGTTACCCTTCCCAGTACTGCCTGAATCAGCCTGGACATCTGTTCCGTCCACAGTTACCGAAAACGTGTGCCAACGCACTCATCTGGAAGGACGCCGATTGAAATATGTTGAAAAATCCATGCTTGTTTCTGGAAAATTGTATGACAAAGAGGAAGGTGTGTTCCACGTAAGTCCCAGCAGACAGGTGGCCCCATGGCCTGTGGGTCTAGCTATAAACTGGAAATTGCTTCAATTTGACCCCGGAGAGAAAAGGTCCTGTTGGTAATGTTAGGGTGCCTCCCTGGAAGGAGCTGAAGCGCTGCAGAAGGGGCGAGGACGCTTCGACCCCGTCGAGCTGCTGTGCTGAGGAGAAACTGCCCTATAGGGTGACCACCTACCACCCTGACCGGGGGGGGGGGGGGGGGGGGGGGGGGGCGGGGAGTAAGAGGAGGACGGTGTTTTCACGGCTCAAGAAATAAGTATTAAGGGAAATTCACCAACGCGCACACCCCGATATCCTGTGCTGTCCGAAAGCGTATTATACACCTGAAAATTGTACGCGGCAATTAAACTAAGATAAGTTTCACTCACACTGATATACTTTTGTTTATTTGTCATGGTAAATATTTTATTAAAAGTATCCAAGTTGAAAACATAAAGATCGACTGCACCAGACCCCAATGCACCAAAAGGAAATAAAAAACAGTAAATATTTTTCGGCTTATGGTTTCCTGTCGATACTTGCTCATATATTAACGTGCTCCAACAAAAAAAAATAAAACCTTATGTTGTTGTTTTTTGTCCGTTGTGAGTTGCCTTCTGTGGCCGTGTTCAAAAAAAAAAAAAAAAGCTTTCCACAACAATTTTTTTGCATGATACAGTATGATTTGCAACTAATTACAATAGTTTATTTTTCAGCTTTTGGCGAGCAATTTTCGCTCGCAATATTTTGCCATCAAGGGGAGAGGCATAACGGCGCATGTGCGTGAGGCTCTTGCAAGAACTACGGTTGCTTCCCGCAGTGCTTGGCAAGAAAATTATATAGCATCGAGATTCACGCATTTATCAGCGACCTCCGCGGTTCCCCGTTGCCCGTTGTTTGGAAGCGCCGTAATTTGCGCAGTGAATGTTGCGACAATGTGAAATGCGGGACATTTTGAAGATTTTGGAATTTCTTGCGGGACGCGGGAGACGAGCCCTCAATGCGGGACAGTCCCGCGAGTCGCGGGACGGGTGGTCACCCTAAACTGCCCTCTATGTGAAGGCCGTAAGAAAGCGTGCCACTACACGCTAACCCGGTCGTGCTATGCATGCTTTATCGTGCCTTTGCCTGCCTGTAACGGCTTTTTTCGTTAGGCTCGAGCAAACACATTCTGCGTTTAAAAAAAAAATTAGAAAACAAAAAAACAAAACAACATTCCACAACGGGCAACTGACCAAGAGTCCACCTAACCACCCGTCATGTAATCCCGACAGGTATACACACGCCGCTTCGTGTGTTGGCGCTTTCTTCTCGTCGACGGCAAAAGAGCCCGGCCGGAGCAGCCACTTTTCCGTCCGCCGTCGTAACACCGCTTCCTTCCAGGAAGACCGCGGCCCACAAAGGCAATCATGTTGGCGGCGGGAGCAAGCAAGAATTAAGCAAGGGGACCCCAAAAATAGGACCACGTCGCGGCGCTGTTGTATACGAAGCCAGACAAACGCCAAACTCGTATATAAACCTTGTACACGTCCAGTACCGAGCGCACACGCGCCGAAAGGTGCACGGAGGCCGAAGGGGAAGCGGGCGAACCGAGCGACTGTTTCTTTGTTTGCTTGTTTCTTTTGCCGTTACGCTTGTCGGTCCGTCGGCACGTCGCACAGACGCGGGAGATAATCCCAGATAAAGTTTCGAACAGAACCGTTATCGAAAGACACGCGGCGAGCCGCCAGCGTAGCCGCGAGAGAGGTGACGACGACCCTATAGGGGGGCATCTACAAGAGACGGACTTGAAAGACGTTTCCTCGTTGGGGACCGTGACGGTTTCTTGGCTGCGCCCATCTTCAGAACTGGTTTCATGAGACATTAGTCGCCGAGACGCTTTTCTTTTTCTCCCCGCTCGGTACTTTCTTTATTGCCGCCGGGCGTATGCGTCTTTCTCCCACTCCGAGGAATGTTCGCGCCCTATAGCTTGGGGCTGATCTTCGCTATAGCGTAATTTGGACCTGGCCATGTAGCTGTGACCTGTTAAATCAACGCTAATCCTCGTTGTTGTTGTTGTTATTGTTTTTACAGCAGAGCTGTTGAGGGCTAGTTTCCCCAGGATCGTGTCCGCCAGCAAACAAATGTTGACACAACACTCTGGACAGCTACCGCCGTCGCTCAGACAACCGGCTTGCCGGTCGTCTGGTTGCCGTCGTCGCTCATAGATGGCGGCAACCTTTCCAGCCTTTTTATTCTGGCTGGCCGACTTGCGGCCGGCCATCACTTCATTCCCGCCATATAGTATAGCCTCGCGGTCTTCCTTCTTCACCAGAGTGGAAAGGCTGAAAGTTTTTGTTTTGTTTTTTAACACTGAGGCAGTTGTTTCTAGCAAAGAATAGGATTAGAGTATAAGACTGGAAGAACATTCAGCTCACTTTGACCGTTGACAAACGCCGTTGGTAGTAACCCGCCCTTGCCGTAGCGCGACTACAGTGTCTGTTCACACATATGTTCGTTTGTTGCAGTTTGGTAACGCGGGCGTCAGAAAGGTTGTCTGCTACCTGTCATCAGTTCTATTTTTGTGTTCGGGATCTGAGTTATTCTATAATCGCACGGTGAGAGGCAGTCAAAAGGGCACATGTGTGCAGACATAGTGGAATGAGTTATGTCTAGTACAAGAGCTATCGCCGTAAAGTTAGGCTACGTTCTAAACGCGACAACAACGTGGAGAGGTAGGCAGAAATACCTATTCCTCGAGATATAGTAGGAGGTATTCATAAAGGCGTCTTCGGCACCATGAGTGGACTCGCCGTGTGCCAAAAACGACAGCTCTTGCGGTGTATACGAAAGGGATCTGATGAACATTAACATGAACGCACAAGTGCAGCTCTGGCGGTGACACATGACTTGCACGTGACGACGTCGCACCGTACCAATGGTTATTATCTAGTTACTCCTACTTTTTCTTGCCGAGAAAAGACAGATTCAGTGGTGCGAGGCGTATGCAGAAGGTACGTGCGCAGCAGCAAGGCCCTTCACAATAATGATGTGGCGAAAGTGTGCTACAGGCCCCCCTCCCCCAACCTCACCCTTTTTTGTGTGTGTGCGTGTGTGGGAGGGGGGGGGGGGGGAGCTGGCTGCTGTCATGTTGGTGCTCTTGGTGCTGATGAAAGAAATGCAAAGAGGAGCATGCTCTCGAAGCGTGATGCTGGCCTGCTAAAAGCCGTCAGCTCGTGCATGGCGCCCGGTAATTTATGCACGCTCGGCTGGAACTAGAATCTGTTAATTCGCCCTTTCTTTTTTTGTTTTTTTTTGTTTGGCAACAAACTTAGTGGTGACATTTATTGGGTAGCTCTGGCACACTTCCGGTTTACGTATATTTTCTAATGTTTCACTCGTCATCAGTTTATCATAAGAGCGAATTGATTCTGACAGTGGTGTAGGTGTAACAGCGCGTAACAACGAGGACTAAGAAAAGGAACACACAACACAAGACGAGCGCTGAGAACCACCTAGCCCAGCTCTCTACATTGTTGAGTCTGACAGTGCGATAAGTGGTCATTTCCAGAAGATAGCGTGCATATTTGATTTCGCAAATACTGCGAAACCCGCCGTCTACTTCAGAACCGGAAGCGGTTGGGGTCTATTTGCACACTGGCGCCACCACGTTTCAAATCACGCGAGAAAGAGCGAATAATGTCCGCGTCCCGCTAGAGCGACAAACAAAACCAACCGACACCGACAAGCCTCGATCACGAGCAGCATGCACGCGAAGGTATCTCTGGCAGGCTTTCAATCCCTCGTGCTTACTTCACGAGCACAGAGTCAAGCTTGCCAAAGGTACTATCGCGTGCATGCTACACATGCTTGACGTTTGTCGGTGTTGGTTGTTTCTGTTTGTCGGTCTACTGTAACTCGGGCAAAAGCATGGAGGACGCCAAGAGACATGGCACTGTCAGGCATATTTTAAGTAATGTTGCTGTTATTCCTTTTTCAAGTAATTCTGTAACAATAATTTGGCGGTAATTTGTGATTTAACTGTGAAATGCCGGTACAGAAATCAAGTAAAACTGAATGCCGTAAAAACAAAACTAAAAACAAAACGACGAATTTCGTTCGGTGGTTTCTGCCCTGTGCTTGATGTCATAACAGTGGTTGCAGCGCCGCACTCAAAGCGAACGTGTCGCCCTCTCCTAAGCTGGGAGGGAGGTCAAGTTGGGGCAAGGTAAAAAGTGGAGAGGATATAGGAAAGGAGGAAGCGAGCAAAAGCGCAAAAGTGGAAAGCGCGAAGTGTACGTCGGCCTTTAACTCGGTCCTTCTGTAAAACTGAGAACCTAACACTTCGTAAAATGTTTAGCGACTTCCCTTTCAGCGTTGCATCCACGATTTCATCCACTTCATCGCACTAAAAAAACAATCCCTCGTAGATTTTTTTTTTCTGTTTTGAAAATGGTTAAAATTTACACGGCGATAAGTCTGGTCTATACGAAGAGAGAGAGCCATACCCTCTGCCATACCCTCACGAGCACGTCTTCGTCATCCGCCATGACGATCAGGTAAACGCAGCGAAAGACTATGACGGTCCAAATGCATGTTTAGACATGCCCCTCCACGAACATCAGCACAACACTGTCCGTCTGCCTCCTCGCAAGAAAAGACAGAGGGTGTCTCAGTCCTTCTCAATCAGCCCTTGCATAATTGTATCCTGCCGGTGGAGTCACTACTAATTTCCGTAACAGTTAATTGGCCCGTGTTAAGCCTGGTTCACAGGGTGCGATTCTGCTCGTAATATCGCGGTTGCGACGTCGAGACCGCAGCTTACATAAAGCTGCTGCTTCTTCTTTCTTTTTTTGCCACACGAGCGACAGCGTAACTGGAAAATCGCAAGATCGCACCATGCGAGTGAGGGATTACCGTTCGCGTGACTATAAGAATCGACTTGCATACAATGCACTAAGGTTAGAAAGTGATAGATAACAGATCCTATAGTTTTAGCCCCCACCTCCGCAGCCTTAGATAACGTCGTGTGGGTCCTCAAGCTGTAACATAACTTCTCTTGTTCAATACCATAAGGTCACGCTAACCATAAATTCGTAAAAACTTGCACTACTAAAACAAACAAAACAAAGCAATAATGGAAATAAACAGCCCGATGGCTCTAACATACAGGAACTCTAGCTCTAACAGGGGCCGTGCAAACAAATGCAGAAAAAAAAAAAAAGACAAACAAAAAAGATGTTGCGCTGTGCGGTGTTTGAACCCCTCCCCCCTCCCCCCCTCCTCCCCCCCCTCCCTCCCTCCCAAAAGTAAAGTAAAATTAGAAAGAGGGACTCAGTAGCGAGACTGTCCTCCGAGTGCTGGTATGTATTGTGAGTAGGAAGTTATCCCTCGACTGAATGTGTCCATTGTATTAGTGCGAACGAGTTTTATTTTTATTTGCGCTATGACGCACTCTTGTTTTCGCATCTGCAAGAAATGGTAGGTACTCTTTCAAGCTCAGCTTTTTGCCAATGTAGCACACGTGTACATCCATTTCGGTAATAACCTCAGATCTTATATGTACAATCGTCTCCACGCAGCTTGTTTACATCGCATACGTTGCAAGAGGTTTTATGTTGCTTTTTATTTTTATTGTTGGCGACGGTGTCTGTATGACTGGCCAGACTGTCCTTTTGAAAAGACAGGTTCCAGCCTGCACATTCTGAAAATGGTAATGCTAATAGCAATGCATTCTGCGGCGTCCGTCTGCTATCGGAGACTCCACAGGCTCGCCAGGGGCGCTGCGATGAGTTTTCGCCCGCGCGCGCCACGGGAGTTTGGGTTTTCAAGGTATTTGGTAAATATATATATATATATATATATATATATATAATTCTACATCGTCTGTTCCCATAAACCGTATAATCTCTCTGATGCCAGGCCACTGCCGTGGCGCTGCTATCGGTACTGCGCATGCGCAGACGGTTCCCTCCTCTCGAATTTGGTTTGTGCGCACGCGCAGTGCCCACACCGGGTGTGGTCAAAGCGGGCTTGTTTGGAAACACTGTGGTGGTGTATAGTTAGTTTCACACTAAATTCAACCGTAGCCGACGCTACGACTCGATGGTGCCAATCAAGCAGGGCAAACAGTGCGTTGCCATGGCGCTCGCTGCCTTTGTGAGTTTGCTTGATATCACCAACTAAATCAATCACGTGCAAAAATAAAAAAGTCACGTGGTCACGACGTCTCATTAATATTATCGTTGTAAACCCCGGCCTCGGGGGAAGATACGGGAGGAAGGTTAAACACGGAGCTCCAAACGGATGTGTCGATGATGGAAGAAACTTTTTATTTTATGTGTTCGGAACTGTGTTGTTTTGTCGTTGGTCGCGTTTTACCGTCGCTTCTGGGTTCACGACGCCACACTTACACCAGCCCTCCTGCTTTTGATTTTGTGTTATACTGCGCTAAAAGAAAAAAAAAAGTAAGAAAAAGCGCATCATTATGACGTTTTGCCGTGTCTTCAAACGGGAGTCGTTTTTACTATTCAACAAATAACTAGCTGAGTTACATATTTCCGTATTGTTTTACGGTATCCTCTCTCAAATTACGTTACATGCTACGCTTACGTTCAACACCAATACAGCTCATAACTTAAGACAGGCATAACTGGAAACATATGGCTAAGATCGTGATGCACGTATTATTATTATTGATAGTAGCATCTGTAGTAGTAGTAGTAGTAACACAAATTGGACGGAAGTACAAACCCCAATGGCAAAAGAAACATATGAGAAGAGAAATCACGTGCAACAAAAGCGTGTTTACGTCGACGAATATGGAGAAACACGACGCGCCCACAGGACAACGTTGCCACAGGATAAGCAGGTGTCGAATAACTCGATGCTGACCGCAGCACGCGACACGAGGACACGGGACGAGCAACCGCGTAAACAAACAAACCCAACAAAAAAACCGAACACAGCTGATCCGTTCTCGCGGTGCGTTCGTCATCGGTCATAAGGAAGCCATCTGCCCAAGAATCCCCAACCTTCCAAAGAACGTATCTAATCGGTCGAAGAAAGCAGCAGCTCACCATTCCAATTTCGGCGGCGGGACCCGTGATGTCGCCGATGCCAATGCCGATGTCGTATTCCTGGTCGGTGCCGGCGATGAGGCGGGCGAGCAGCACCGCTCCGACGATCAGGTAGTTCCACATGGCCTCCGAGCCCGAAGAAGAAACCGAAATTTAAGAGACGACGTTACCTCGACAACCGTGCCTAGACCGTTCGAATTTTAAAAGAGCACCCCGTTCCTCCCGCCGCCAGCAGCCGACCTCAGCCTGTTTTCATTCCTGCATGGCCAGTTTAGGTTGGCGGTTTTTGTGGAACGCCGTCGGTGGCGCCACGGCCCGGCGCGCTCGGGAAGCTCGCTCGCCTTTCCTCGGCTCGGATTGGCGGTGCCTCGGACGAACAGCTGGCGGCGTGTACTCCTTGCGCCCCTTGCACCATGCGCAATTTGAGACCGGAATAATGGCACAGGTATCTCGTCGCCGGTATCGTCCTCGGTGTAATTATCGGCGGAGAGAGGAGGTATCAGACAGGCGGCAAGGGTTAGTAGCCGTCAGCTGGTTCGGAAAGAGCGCGAGAGTGGCTTTGGTGCGTTTTTAAAGGTCGCGAAGCGCGCTCTGGCTTCGCGTTGATGATAAGATATTGATTCGATTGGCTTCGTTGGAAATAGCAGTCACGGAGGAATTCTCTATATTCACCACAGTTTTCTCTCGGAAAAAAATTTAAAATCCACTGCGAGAATCGCCGAAAGAGAAGAAAGAGGACAGAGATGTGGTATCTTTGTGCGCGTGCACTAGTGCATATCCTCTGCCAAGCATGCAGTAAGTGGTATCCAAAGATTTATGCCAATACACTCCCCCCCCCCCCCCCCCTCGAAAACAAAGCGAGAGTCTGAGAGCCGCTAAAAGTTTTTAAATCCCCTCCTCTTCGTTTACTCTCACGACAAAATTAACCTCAATTTGCGCCTCCCGCGACCTATAGGCCTTTCCATCGCTTATCACCCGGGAAAAACTGCCGAGTCACTGAGCTGTGGACGCATGCGCAGTGTCTGATAGGCCGCACGTCAGAGCTACAGCGCATGCTCAGAAGCCGTTCCATAGCCCACCAGACAAAGATGGCAGCGCGCAGAAGTCGATTTTCCGCAAAGGTCTATAGGAGTCGCCACTGTCGGGCGGATATGGCAGTCTAAAACAGGACGTTGCCGTGCCATGTGCCCCGCTCAAGTTTCAGCAGGCAAGCATTGGACTCAAAATGGTTTGCCTCGATTTTTATTCACGACGTTTCAAACCAGGGGCGATGTCTTCGCGTTTGCGATTGCTTTCAGAGTCTTTACTTTTTTTTTTTTTTTCTTTTTTTCGGGGATGTTATGGAAAGACAGTGGGTGCCGACAAACGTCGATAAACTCCCAATCCCTGGTTCACGCGGTAGCGTCGGTTGTGTTTAGGGCGACCTGGGTAACATGCATGATACGAGAGCAACGACTGAGTTACCGCGGGACAGCTGTTCCGTCAGGCCAACCGCCCACAACTATGTAATCACGGAAGCCACAGTTGTGGTTTCCGTGATTACATAGATTGCATACATAGCAGACATCGCGAAAGGACATATGTTCCGGCCAGTTGAATGTTTTCTCGCTAGGTGCCGTCCGTTTTGCTGGAGTCGCGAATAGTCTCTCACAACTGAAGAAGCTCAGGGCTTGGCTTCTTGCGTTGACGCTTCTCCCTTCTTCGATCGGTTCCTCGACGTTCGCCTTGGCTAATGCTGCACTCTCATTGGCTGCGGGGGGATAATGAGACGTGCGAAGCTCCCCACGCCCTGCGTTTCTCGAGTCGCCGGGGGTCGTGAAATGACGTGTGCCGTAAGCAGTAACAACACCTCTTCAAACCGCCCAAATAGAAAAAAAAAAAAAAAAAAAAAGCTGGCGTGGGCCGTCACTGCGAGCCGTGTATTTGCACGTCTGCCATACACTCTAAAGAAAAGCCCGTGCGTCCGCTTTCCCGCACAACACTTGGAGAGCCAACCACCGCAACTTAAGGAGGCAGCTCAGCGAATGACGATGCCGAAACATATGTTTAGACCAAAAAACGCAGACTCATTTGTGACATTAAGCAATGCAAAACGTCACGCTTGCATTGCTCAATGTCGCAACTCAGACTGCGTTTTTTGGTCTAAACATAAGGTTCGGCATCGTCCTTCGCTGAGCTGCCTCCGTAATTTGCGGTGATTGACTCTCCGAGTGTTGTGCGTGAAAGTAGACGCACAGACTTTTTTTAGAGTGTAGCTGCGTACATTCAGGCGCATGATGCGCTTGAGGTACCGGCCGAAACGCCGTGCTTGCATTTTCTAAATTTTTTAATAAGATCTACTGGGGAATGTTAGCCGACAAATAAAAGGGCTGTGCCAGTGGCGCTCTTATTAGAAAACATTTTTTTAGTGGCAGGAGTTAAACGCCATCCCTAGAGCCGGGGTCCACTGCTCATATATCATACAAAAGGCAGTCTGCAAACACAAGTCACCGCAATATACGTGGTTCGAATGCCGCCTGCAAAAGGGTCTACCCGTTGAACTCATTGCCATGCGGCCTTCGAAGCACAAGTCTTAAGGCCGGTTCACACATGCAACAAAGCGCTGATGTAGCGCTTCTCACGTGCCCTCCGCTACTTATTGTCCGCCATGAACAACAGTATTGACGGTGCGATACAAAGCTGGTGAACGCTCCCGTCAGCACGCGCTTAGCGCGAGGTCAGCGCTACGCTTGTAGCGCTCCGCTTCATGTGTGAACGGGCCTTTAAGGTGACTCCCGTTCGAGTCTGTATGCAGACTGTCTTTTTTATGATGTATAAGCAGTGTGACTCCGGCTTATGACGGTTTATAGCTTATAGAAATGATTTTCTGACGACTGTGCCATCTATGAAATAATATCTAATGATTTTGACTCAAACGAATTATAGCATGATTTGAATTTTATATTTAAATGATTTGAGCTCTACTCAATGGAACCATACATTAACAAGTGTGAACTAATGCGCATGGGCTCTAAAATTAGGTTTACTTGGCTGTATAACCTTCATAATTCAATACTAGAGCTCGTAAACTCTTCCAAGTATCTGAGTGATCCTAAGCTCCGATCTTTCAACCTACATAATAATTATGCGACTAATAGCGCTAACCGTATGCTTCGTGATTTCGAACGTATTTTTTCTCCTGCCCCTTCGTCATCAAAAACTATATTTTTTTTATAAAACATTTGGGTGGTCGAAGCTCGAGTGTGCTGCTTCCATCTCGGATCCCGTTAGCGCCTACCTTACTGACTCCCTCGAATTAATTTAGAACAGGTTCGCGGGTTTTATTCCGGCTAACTATAATCACAGTGTTAAAACCATACCAATAAAAATAAATAAAAAAAAAATCCTACCCAGCCTTGCAGATCGCGGCTGAATTTTTAGTATTTGTCGCTTTTCCAAAAGTTTCTATCACCGCAGAATACTCAGAAATCGGCTGATAACCCCACCATCATCCCAACATTTGTTTCCGCACGCCTGAATCACCGTCACAAAATGCGCGTCACATTCTTTTTTTTTTCTATAACAAAGCTTCTATAACAATTGTTTTTCATTTTTATCCCTGGAGTTTCGAATGAAAGGAGTCACCTATCGGCGTTGTTTACGTCAATTGTTGATTGTGTTCTTTGTTGTTCAGATATTCCCAAACATGTGTACCCCATTGTTTAACTTTATGGTATTTTCCACTGTTATTCATCGTCAATGACGTCATCAGTGATGATGACGATGCCGATGCCGTCATCAGTGACGTCACGCGTCCCATAATGCACCGCGTGGTTACGTCGACGGTGACACCGACGCCGCTCAAGCCGGAAACGGGCGCCTAAGAACTGAGCCCTAAATTTCTTTTTCTTTTATTAAAGTTTTTTTTTGTTTTTTTGTTTGCATTGGAGGGCGAAGCAATTCTTCTGCAGGTCTTATATTGTTCCGTGCGTATGATGACGCATTTTCTTCGACGTTCTGCCCGCGTCAGTTTTTGCGAAATCGTTTTCGCAACGTCTGGAGATGAGCGCGTCGACCGGTACGCGTATCTGTCGCAATGGAAATAAAGCGATGCAAAGGAACACGAGGGCAAGAAGGAAGAAACAGCGCTACGAATGCATGTTTTTCCTACTTGTCCTTGTGTGTTTTTGCGCCGTTTTATTTTAAAGGGAAACTAAAGCAATTCTTGATTTGAGAACAAAACAAAAACCCACATAAATCGTCTTCATGTGGCCTCCAGGATCAAGAATATCGAGATTATTTTTCAATTTAGTGCACGGACGCTGGGAGGCTGCAGAAATTAATTTTCAATGTACCGTTGAAGCCCCTCCTTCCCGGGGAGTGACGTCGTATGCAAGAAGTTTTCGGAATCTTAACTCTCGCGCATCTTCAGCGCCTGTCAAAGCTATGCACGCGCACTCTTGCCATTTGCAAAAAAAGACAGAAAGATACGTCACGACTGGTGTCAGTGCGGGGGAATATACCTGGCACGCTTGCAATTCTACGCGCTGCTCGCACGAGCGACACGCGCTTGGCAGCCCAAAGATCCTAGTATGACGCCACGACTGGTCGGAGGTTTTTCGTGATTTGTCGCGTTTCGTTACATCTTCGGGCAAAACGAAAGTGATATTCATATTCACGGGATAAAAATACGTCAGAATTCACCTCTAACTTTTTTTTTTTTTCAAGAAGTGTTTCAGCTTCTTTTTAAATCAGGAAATGCTATTTAACGCCATCCCTCAATCCCAAAATTTTATCCGTCTGTCCACCCGTCCGTGCATTTGCCGCTAAATTTAGCCGGGAAATTAATATCACGAGACATATACACTAATTCAGTTCCTCAGCTAAATTCATAGGAAAAAATTGATGTCAAATTGGTTTGCAAAACAACAAGAACGTCTCCTCAAAGCTGGTTATCCGCCAGGTCTACTGAGCACCATTCTTGTTCAGTTAATTCTAGCCACCCAAAAGCCCCGTAGTAAGTCTTCACGTGTTATCTGCATTCCATATGTGCACAACTCGGCGCAGAGACTGAAGGCAATTGCAGCGCGCTTCAACACTTCAGTTGTCTTCTCGAGCAAGTTGCGCCTGAAACAACTGTGCAGGCGCGTGAACATTAACAAATCCTTCAAAAGATGTTTCATCAAACATGCCAATCAGACCGTTCCCTGTGAAGAAGGGGTGGTATACTCCATCCTTTTCTCATGTGATGACCGATACATTGGACAGACAGGGCGTTGCCTGAACACCCGCCTACGAGAGCACGTCCTCGAGGTCTCTCATGCTTCGAGCGACTCTTTTCACCCAATAGTTGTGCATCAACGCCTCTGCACGAACTGTGAAGCCCGGTTCCAGGACACCAGCACGATCGGCAGACACAAAAACAAGCTCGGCCGAGAGATCAGTGAAGCATACAAGATAGCCGATGACGATCACAACATCGCTGCTCCTTCTCTCGCGTTGTCCAGAGTTGAGATGAACTACCTGAAGACAGAGCTGGATTAGTCAAAGGGCGCTCTATCTAAATTTGTCAATAGTGTTTTTCTTTTCTTTCTTTCTGAAATTCTTTATCTTCAAGTGTATTGGGGGTGATTTAGTGTTCTTTCCGGGCGTATATAAATATTATTTTTTGCATCTTCCTCTTTAGTCTCAAACGTTAGAAGGGAGATAGTACTATTGAAGGGGACACCAGTGAATGTGTGTTGCTAGTTGAAAGAACTGCGCTGTCTGCCCTTGTGGGGGGATCGGTGGCCGAGGAGTTCGAAGAAGACGACGAGCTGAATGGCCGCGTTGGAAATGGGCTCCGTAAAGGAAATCTCAACGGCTAAGCCTAGCCGGGAATATTCTGAAACTATTTCTGCTTCTCCCCCCTCTGCACGAAGTACAACGGAATACAAGATTTTACTGCCACCCCTTCCCAACGGTAAGCTGCTCGAAAATTCACTGATTCTTCATGGGGACCCATCAGCCCGGCCATACCGCATCGATGATTTCGGTCCTGCTTTGAAGAAAATCATCCACCCAAATGAGCTAGCTTCGCTTGGGGCCTTCCAATACAATCATGTGTGGCTACTCACAGTGCGTTCTGCCAAGGAAAAAGAAAGACTGCTGCAGCTGCGAGAGATCCATGTAAAGAACAAGACATGTTTGATAATAGACGGGAGCAAGACTGCGCTGTCCATGAAGATGCACTGGGTTCCAACTACCGTCCCAGATGCAAACGTGGCCAGCGCGTTCTCTATGTTTGGAAAAATAAAAAGCATCGTTCGAGACAAGTGGCACTACTCCGGCTTCGAGGATGTGGAGACGACCACAAGAATACTATCAATTGAATTGAACGAAGGTGTGACTGCGGACAGCTTGCCGCATCAGCTCAGGATTTTAGGAACAACCGTCCTTGTCTCCGTGCCTGGCAGAGCACCGCAATGTCTGCGGTGCAGGCAAGTCGGACACGTCCGAGGCCAGTGCCGTGCTCCCTGGTGTAGCGCATGTCGAAAATTCGGCCATGATCTCGAAGACTGTGTCCCAACGTACGCCAACCGAACGACTGCATCTCTCCAGATTCCTGCAGACTACTTGATGGACGCAGAAGAAACAGCACAAACAGAGGTTTCGGCAGAAGTCAGCACCGCTCACAGGACAGCCTACGTCGAGGCAGTTTCACGGACTGAGAAGTGCGTAGACAGGTCGGCGTCGTCATGCTCTGCAACGAAGGTGACAGTGAGCAATATTGTCATCACTAACTCTTTCAGTGCTCTCGTTCCTGAAGACCAAGCTGAAGAGTCAATGCAACCAGAGGAAGAGGCATCCGAAATGGACGAAACCAGCGACAAAGAAATGCTCGGGAAAAGAAAGGGAGACGAAATTCTGTGCACCATAGATCCTGCCTCAACATCTCAATGGGAGCGGGCAGAGTCAAAGAGGAGAAGGAAGAGGAGAACAAAATCTCTATCTCCCAAATCTCCCATCACTGATCAGGATTCCATCCTGTCCGGCCACGAGGACCCGAAGAGTCAGTAAGAGACGCTTCACTTTGCTCCATCACCTAATACGTTCAATGAACGACGATCCTTATGGTGCTTTTACAATCGGGACTTTTAACGTAGCCAGCCTTATAAGTCAACGCCGTAAGGTATGGCTAAAAGAGATTCTTTATCAACACAAAATTGATATAATATGTCTACAGGAAACCAAAATCTCATCTAGAGAGCAAGAAATTGATCTTGTCACCTACTTCCAGGATACATATTATTGTTATCACGCTCCATCCTCTGGCCTAAGTGCTGGGACCGCTATCTTTCTGCGAAAAGCCTCACGCCACTGCAGTTTCGTTGACTGTGAGCTAGCAGCAGATGGTCGCACAGCTGCCATAGGCGTTTTGGTTGGCGAAGTATTAGTCAGAATAGCTTCCATCTACGCACCAAACAACTCTTCGGATCGTTTAACGTTTTTCAAAAGCTTACGTTTAACTTTAGACACCCCAAGTAAAGTTATCTTAGCGGGTGACTTCAATTGCGTACTGTCGCGGAACGATTGCACAACTTCTGGATGGAAAAGTGATGGAAGCATAGTGGAGTTGAAAAACATTCTTCATGACTTCTACCTCAAGGACGCGACAGAAGACATAAAATGTTTTGATCCCAAATTCACCCATTGGCAAGGTGCTTCTCAGGCGCGGCTTGATAGAATTTACATCTCAGGTGAAATCCCCAGTGACAAGATTCAATATACTGCGAATCCCACTCACCTCTCAGACCATGCGCTAGTGTCCATCTCGTTTAAAAGACGGACAGATCGCTCCACACGTAGTTCAGGAATTGAATCTTGGAAGATGAACAACACAATTTTGGAAGATGGAGTATTTCGCGAACAAATTCGTAAGGAGCTAACCGTTCTAGCCGAAAGTGAGCCAATCGACGCTTGCAAATGGGAAGCGTTCAAATCTTATGTGAAAGTGCAAGCGGTCATCCGAAGCTCTGTAGAGAGTGCACGAAAAAAGGCCAAAGAACTAGCTCTCGTAAATGCTTTACGATCACTCGTCACTGAAGAAGAACGACGCCCAGGCGTATTTATTGAAGATATTAAGAACATAAAAAAACAATTGCAACAGCTTATTGAACAGCGACACTGGGGAGCGCTCATTCGAAGTCGAGAGCTGACACTAGAACACGAGGAACAGCCATCTAAAGTTTTTCACACATTCGAAAGACTACGATGCAAGCGTAATGCTATCACCGTGGTTCATCATAAAGACTCAATAGCCTCTACACAATCAGATATATGCGCTGCGTTTGAAAGCTTTTATGGAGACCTATTTGCAAGGACGGAAACCTTGTCGGATATTCCAGAGAAAGTGCTCTCCTTACTCCCTAAGGTTCCAGAAGAAGCGAGAGAAATAATAAACTCTCCCATAACACCGAGAGAGATACAGCGAGTGATAAAAGAGCTCCCTACAAACAAGAGTCCTGGCCCTGATGGCATTGGTGCTGAATTTTATAAAACATTTGCGGATATTGTTGGCGCTTCTCTCCTGCACGTATTTGAAGACATCAGGAAACGAGAGCTCCTGCCACCGTCAATGAGGAAAAGTCACGTAGTATTAATACCCAAAAAAGCCCCTAATGAGGGAGCACCAGAGGTATCCGATTTTCGTCCCATCAGCTTACTTTGTACGGATTATAAAATTCTTAAAAGAATACTGGCACGACGACTCAAGATAGGACTTCGTCATATCGTTGGAGACCACCAGAGCTACGGCTTCAAAGGTCGTTCCATCACACACAACCTTCACCGGATGCGCATCATGTGCGAAGCTGCTGAACAAGGTTATGCACACCTAGCTGCGCTTCAGCTAGACCTAAGTAAAGCATTCGACAGAGTCGACCGGAAGTTTCTATTTTCCCTTATACGACACTGTGAACTGGGAGATTACATTGAGAAATGGATTTCGATAATTTACACGGACATCACAATGAAACTCGTCATCAATGGGAATGTAGGAACCTCTATTTTTGTGCGCAGATCAGTACGGCAGGGCTGCCCGCTTTCGCCCCTTCTGTTTTCGTTATATTTAGAACCACTCTGCCGCACTGTACTTCACAATACTTCGATCGCTGGATTCCAATTTTCCGAACACGTCCTGAAGTTTCTGGCATATGCCGATGACATTACCTTTGTATGTTCATCCAAGAAAGATGTGCAGATTGCTCTTGAGCTTGTAGAGAGCTATAGCAAATACTCCGGTTCTTCTTTGAACCGAAAAAAGTCTTGCGGTGCCTGGCTCGGAGACTGGGGAACCAAACCTTCTAAGTTTATGGGTATTCAGTGGTCAGAATCAGTGACGACCTACTTGGGGACCAACTTAGACCTTCGTGGAGGTGCGGCGTCCTTATGGAAGAAACGCATCGGAGCACAAGGAGCGAAGCTATTTCCATGGAAATCCCGGCGCATTTCTTTTTTTACAAGAAGCTACCTGTGCAACGCCATATCATATCCAGCCATCCTCTATTCTGCGCAAGTGATGCCCTTCTCTACTGCCACGGCAGACAAAGTTCAGCGTTCCTGGGCTGTTTTTATATGGAAACCGTTCATGGAACGAATGCGACGTCAAAACCTCTTTCTAAGTCTTGCAAAAGGAGGCTTAGGTCTCATCAATGTCGGCCTAAAGCTCGTCATTCATCGTTTCCTCTTCTTCCGAGATCAGCAAGACCCCTTCATACTGTCTGCATTTCACCACCTAGGTGCGTCGCAACTTATGGCATGGCAAGTTACCACTGCTACCCCTACACCCTTTTCTCGAGTGCTTTTCTTTTACAAAGAGATCGCCCAGTCAATCCGCCTGCTGCAAAACACTTTTTCGTGGGACTTTCTTTTGAAAAGCAACCGTAAGCAACTGTTTTGGGCTACAGTCTCCGCGCTGATTCCTCCTCCGCTTTACAGACCCTTGAAAAACCAGCCAACCGACAATGACGTATTTAATCGTCTAAAACGTTTGCCCGTCGCCACATCATCGAAAGACTTCTTTTTCAAGTTCCACACGGAAGTGCTTCCCGTCAAAGTGTGGCAGCAGGCCAAGGGTTTCTTCGTGCCATGGTCACACAATTGTGATTTATGTGGTAAAGAAGAAACACTCGAGCATGTGTTTATTTTTTGTTCCAATGCAGAAATATTTTGGGCCGAACTACAGTCTTTCTTTGATCTGGACTTGCAGATTAGTTGGTGTACCTTGAAATTCCTACGGCGGCACGACCAAAAGACGCTGACTAACCTGACTGAGATAATCATGGTTTTAGGCCTACATTCGCTATGGCGGTCAAGAGTAGATATGACAGAGTGCACACTGAACCCTAAACCTGCGTGGCGACACTTTGCTAGCAAATTGGAGTGGACTATTAGAATTTTAGAACCAGTAGAAATAGAAAAAGATCTCAGAGACACTCTGGTGAAAGGTCAGAAGGTAGCACTAAATTTTCATGCCTCAGGAAGACTATCCTTCGCCTTCGCACGTGCCTCACTCTAATACACTTTTAACATCTTTGAGTGTAATATACATCCAGAGGCGAGTTTACTACACTCTTTAACAATGTTGTAACCTTTAACTGATTTACTTTGCGCCTGGGTCATTTAATGCAATGTCTAACTTATGTAACGTTCTTTTTCTGCTCTAACATATGTATATACCTCATTTCCTTCATTCTTGCTACTTACGTTTTTAACATGTAAATAAACAACTGCTTTGAAAAAAAAAAAAAAAAAAGGGGGATAGGTGGCCGAGTGGTCTAGCGCACACCAGCTCGGAGCACGTGGAGCGAAAGCTCGCGCTGCAGAACCCAGGGATCCTGGGTTCGAGCCCCACCCCTGCCCGTTTCGATTTGGATGAGCATCGTACCGGCGTGCCGTCGTGTATCACTACTGCGTGATGCACGTTAAAGACCCCAGGCTAGCGGTTGAGCCGCACTGGCTAAATTGCTCATCTACAGCTGGGAGACTCGTCGCCCCTGCGAGGCAGACCAAGTTCTAGGCTGTATAAAGACACACACAACCCAATTTGTCTGCCCTTGTCCCTAAGTGTTTTTATTCTTTCTTTAACTCCTGTATTTCCACGAACAGGCTCTTTGATCTTTGTTAAATTACGATTTTACTAACGATTTAAATCATATTTATTTTTATTTTTCACCCTGAAATAAATAAATACAATTCGAAACAGCGCCGATGTGCTCATGCCGACTGCTCGGAATGCACACAGCCTGTCAGAAAAACTTTGCTATGGCAATACGCTTCTTCTTACTTCTTAACTTCCTGTAAAAACAATGTTTACTTTTTATTTAAACACCTGAAGTATGCCGCGATTGGCGATGTATGCAGTTGCGATGTGCTATGCAGAGCGCAAGTACGTCTGCTTCTTTTGCAGGGGTTGCAGTGACGTCAGAACGCCGAGCTTTGATTGGCTGTGACGGGAAAGATATTGGGTAGACCTCAATGTAAGCTGCTTTGAAGTCTACCCCCTATCCGTTAATCAGAGCCAATCAGAGTTCGGTTTATTGCGCTACGGATTGCGTTTGAATGAAATGCTAACACTGCAGAGCGCGTGGCCGTCGACATATGTTGCGGCTCCTGGAGGCCTCTGCAAACTGACAAAACTGCGGGGTGGAGAGGCGCTGCGAGGGTGTGCGTCCTATTCCGATGTGTTTGAACTTTGAACCATGCTTAACACAACCCAAGCTTCGAAGCTGCGCTGGTAGTGTGCTCGAAGTTCCGTCACTGTTCGCATTGCATTCGAACCCGATGGTACAACAACGCGATCGTCAGCCGACAGCCGACATCTCCTCGCATGTGTTTTGTTTCAGCTACATTGGCTCTCAAAGCTATTCAGTACACGAAAGGTGTCCTTATGTCAGCATTTTTTTCCTTCAATTTTATTTTATTTATCTCAAGGGCATCCTAAGGACGCATTTCATGAGGAGGGATTAAAACATCGACAGATAATACACACCTTATTCAACAAAAAAAAAGGTACAAAACAAACACAAAGAAGTGAAACTGAATTGCAGTCGATTAAGGTATGGCCAATGAAGTGGTAATAACAAAAATGGCAAAGGGGATGACTGAACACAAAAAGAAAAAGTAGAACTTTCACAATCTCGTGCTCCAATGATGCAGTAAAAAACAAGTCGGGGCCAGCAGTTATATAATAATTGTTTACATTATTGTTTAAAGGAAATAACATTACGATTGGTTCCGATAAGATCAGGCAAATTGTTCCAGTCATTGATGGGAAGTGCTAGAGGGGGAAAAAAAAAGAAGAGTTAGTGCGGCATTGAAATGGTGCTATTTTGTAGGAGTGATCTAACCTGGGTGATGTGAAACAGCGCCACCGTAAAATTGACTGGGCGATGATAAATAAACTTAAAATGGAAATCGGTGTAATAGGCTTCGTGTAAAAATTATAATCTGGTTATTTTTGTTCTCCTAAAGGTGGAAGGTTGCTTCGAGTGAGCAGATGTTGCATATGAAGAGATCGTTGCTTTGTTTTGAACGGATTCTAGTCTCGCGATTAAGTAATTTGATGGGGGTTCGAAATGGTGCTTGCGGACATAAAATTTGGGAAGAATTCATGTTCAATGGGCAAACCGTTTTCTTTCTTTTTTTTCTTTTTTTCTTTTTTTTTACGGGGAGTAAGATGGAATGTAGGTCTGAGGAAACCAAGTGTTATTAGTACTTTATATGTTGTCTGTTTTATGTGCTCATTCCATGATAGTGTGTTCCATAAATGTATGCCCAAATATTTGTATGATCATACTTTTTCCAGTTGTGATAGTAATTAATACTTTCTAAGTGCTCTGGTGGAAAATTTAGTTACTGACATTTGTTTGCATTTGTGAGTGTTATTCATCTTCCCACCATGAATATATAACATACGGAACGTCTTGAAGAATATTGTGATCATTGCGTTTAGTGATATTTCTGTAACTAACGCAATCGTCCGCGAAAAGTTAAATTGTGGATTTTAGAGCAGAAGAGAGGTCGTTTATATGGATAAGAAATAACAAAGGCCCGAAGACATTACCCTGGTGGACAATGGATTCAACAGCACAGTCGAATGCGATGGGTGTTGACTGATATATTTCTACTTTCTGCTTTCGTTTCTAAGAAAAGAAGATATCCAATTTAAAACTGACGGATTGATCTGTACTTTTGAAAGTTTAAGAAGAAGGCGATCATGGGGAACAGTGTCGAACGCTTTGGCAGAAGCATTGAAGATGGCATCAGTTTCAGCTGTAAGGTGAGTATTAAAGGGAAGGTCTGTTACGAATTCGAACAGTTGGGTAGTATACGAGTGACCTTCTATAAATCGATATTGGTTAGCAGAAAAGAAGTTTCATTCGTCTAGATGGGATATGTCATTACTATACAAGACATGCTCCGTGAGTTTGCATGGCACACTGGTGAGCGAAATGGGGCAATAAAATGTGGGATCAGAATGGTCTCCCACTTTCAAAATTGGTACTACTTGGGCGTATGCACTCTAAGAAATGCCCGTGCGTCTACTTTCTCGCACAACACTCGGAGAGCCAATCGCCGCGACTTACGGAGGCAGCTCAGAAAATAACGATGAGGAAACATATGTTTAGACTAAGAAACGCAGACTGAGTTGTGACATTACGAGCAACGCAAGCGTGACATTTTGCATTGCTTAATGTAACAACTCAGACTGCGTTGTTTGGTCTAAACATAGGTTTCGCCATCGCCATTCGCTGAGTTGCCTCCATAAGTTGCGGTGATTGGCTCTCCAAGTGTTGTGCGGGAAAGTAGACACTCGGGATTCTCTTAGAGTGATATAGAAACTCGAAGGCTATAACAAAACTTGTATTGCTACGCTACGCTTACGCGTGATTTGATGTATTCTATGCACTCTGTTCGGTCCGCGAAACAGACGACTCCGTTGCATAAGAAAGAAAGCGCTTTACGTTATTTTGCGGTCCCATTCATAAAGCAGCTTTCGCTCTGACAAATGTGTGTCACGACCGAAGCTTTCCGTGCTTCTAACTGCATTTATCTTCGTTGAAATAAGAACCCCACATTGGCGCAGCGTCGGACGCTAGCTCGCTGCCGCGCACCTTGTCGGCAGTGCGAATATGACTCGTTCAGAAAATCCACCCCTTTGCACGCGATGCCTGACCTTGCGAGGAGACATTTTAAGCTGATAGCTGACACTCGATTTCTGCTGGTCAAGGTCGGGTAATCATTTATTCGTTCGAGAGGCTCGGACCAAAGCGACAGGATAAAACAGCCGATATCGAAAGTCTGGCGTGGCGGTAGAGACAATGGAACTATCGGTGCAGATTCGGTCACAGCAATGATTTTTTATAAAACAACCATAAAAAAAGTATTGATAATTCTGTATACCAGTCACTTTCTGTATCAGTCGAGGTCAGACAAAGATGTGCACGAAGTGCGTATATTCATCACACGGTGAAAACTTGAAACGGCGGCAGCAATTAGTCGGTGTCAGATTCTATTGCCCTCTGCAATCACGTAAAGCACGATATCTTTCGATGGTTTTTAGTGTCTGAACAAATTATGGAGTATACACTGCACTGCGAAGTTACACTGAACACGTAAACGCGTAAAATATTGGACGATATGTTAGACAGAAATGTCAAACCAACTATCCCAAATTCAAGCATTTTGAGTCGCCGAGATTCGTGTTTCTTAAGCTGTCAATGACAATATTGTCTGAAAACAAACAAGAACTTGTCTATCTAATTTTTTGACTCATTAAAAACAAAAGCAATTCAAGTTCAGTGACGGGGGAAAGAAACTCCAACTGCGTGAGCGAATTTCTCGACGCGAATCTTACCCCTTCCCTCTGAGTTTCATTATTAATATATACAACAGGCGGAATCTTTCATGCATGATATCCTCGTAGACGCCTGTGCTTCTCCAAGCGTATAAAGGGTCCGTGAACCGAAAATTCGTCCCATAATGACGCCACCAAGCGTGATTAATCCAGCGACCACCAGCTCCCTTTGGAGCTTTTGCCCATCTTCCAGAGCAGAGAGAGCAAAAAATACCCCCCCTCTCCCCTCTCCCTGTGTGTCGTCTGCTCCGCGGAGTGGGCTGTGCCTAACATCCGACTGACATTCAAACTTGCAATGGTTTAAAATCGCGTCATTTTGAAAATTTCAAGCGCAGATGCGCGGATTTTGACATGCAAGTTATCGTGTAATGCTATGCTCGATAAAAAGACTAACCGAGTCTAATTGCAATGTTACCTGCGTGCGAATAAAAAAAAAGGGACAAACTGTGTCAAAGTGCCCGGTCGCTCCGGCGAAAAGTAAATCCGGTTGCTGTAGCCATTTTCCTACACCAAGTTCGTACAGGTGTAGAGGCATTAAGCGACAGTGAGTGGAAGTCTGGAATAATAAACAAAGGCGTGCTCTCCTGGCGCAATAAACGCAGTGGTCGATAGCAGTGACTCCACTGCTATTGAAGTAACGGAACAAAGATACGCTAGTTGATCATTTACTGAAATAAAATAACAGAGCGCTAAAGGCTCATTTCGGAGTAGCCATAAATATTCTAAGAACGCGAACCACTTCATAACGGCAGCCACGAGCGAGAGTTCGATGTTCGGTACAGCCCACCGGTACAGCCCAAAGATGGAGAGTGGCAACCTCCCGGATTGTCGTCTGCTAGCAGAGTCGGGCGCATGCCCTCTCTCTCGTTTTACTCCGCCGAAAACCGAACCAACTCCTCCTAGAAATAAGGCCATAGCGCTCCGAGTGGTTACGTCACAATGTCGGAAGAAAGAAGGCCATGGCGCAACTACGTGAGAAACTTTCTGCCATCGACGCATATCGACGTGAAAAAAATGTTTCTTCTCGAGCGGCGCGGTGGTGTTCGTGCGCGTTTATCCGACATTAATATACGTTTTAAAAGCGCAGTCTTGTACAATTTATTATATATATAATATAAACGTAATATACAACGCGCTACCAAGGTTGACAGGACCAATTTTATATTTACGATTATCCCCGTAACCGCGGGACTACGCACAGTCCCGCAGCTCCCCACACTTTTCGAATGAACCGGCTCCGAATTCCCGATGCGACATCTTCCCTCGTACGGGCTCCGATTCTGGTAAATTTACGTTGTGTGTGAGCTGCTGACTGTCTGAAAAAGAACCCTGAGACATTTCAGAAGGGAAAGGAACCGAAAAAAAAATCCAGTCATCGCCGCAGGAAGCGCAGACGAGCAAGAGATGGGTCGACAATGTTAAGCCTCTCGTCCCACGCTGCTGCTGCTCTCTCGTGTGTGTGTGTGTGTGTGTGTGTGTGTGTGTGTGTGTGTGTGTGTGTGTGTGTGTGTG
Organism: Ixodes scapularis; assembly: GCF_016920785.2. Lineage (NCBI taxonomy): Eukaryota > Metazoa > Arthropoda > Arachnida > Ixodida > Ixodidae > Ixodes > Ixodes scapularis. The sequence continues at coordinate 31,776,788 of NW_024609868.1, forward strand.
TGTGTGTGTGTGTGTGCGCGCGTGTGTGTTTGTGTGTGTGTGTGTGTGTGTGTGTGTGTGTGTAATTGGCAGACTTGGCAGACCTCAAAATGAAGCCTGCGATCTGTCTGACGCAGCATGAACGTGGGCAGGGATGGGCAAAATACATGCAAATATGTATCGAAATACAAATACAAAATACTTTGTCAAAAATGTATTTAATTACAAAACTAATTACATTTCCAAACAAAGCATTTTATTACAAGATACAAATACAACCAAATGTATTTGGTTTCCTCCAAATACTTTTCCAAATACATTCCTCAAAATTTGCGTCAGCGACTTCAGGGCATTTGCAACAGGTTTCTGGGCCTCTCATTTTAATTTTGCATCGCACACTCGGAAGTTAGTGTGCGAGGCTCTAGTAACGTAATAGAAATATAATAACAAAAAAGTGTAATCAGCTTGGACGTAATAGGTGAAGAAAGTACAGAGCTTCAATTAGCTTTTTTGTTGATTACATTTTGGTACAAACCAACAAAGAACCGAGACGACCAAGACGCGCAGCACTAGCTAGAGAATTTTTTATTGTTGCAACTCGCACCAGTTACGAAAACCCGGACGACCCGCGCATTTAGAATGTTCCAGGCAAAAATATGGATGGAAATCAGGCTGGAAAGCATCACAAGTAGTCACAGCCACTTATTTAGCCAGTCTACCTGTGAACGTCGAATTCGTCACTATTCTTGCCCTGGACTAGCACCGTAATCACAAAGTCACTAAACGCTTGTGCTTGATTGAAAGACACTGCATTCGGTGCAGAACATAGTTTTCTTCCTGCTCTGTGCAGTAACAATTAATTTGAGGAATGTATTTTCGCCCACAAAATTATATTTAATTACAATTGTATTTGAAATACGCATGTTTTAGTATTTAAATACACACCTCAAATACATTACCCAATTTGTAATTAAATACAAATGCAAAATACACAAAGTATTTGAAATACGTATTTCAAATACTTGTATTTGAAATACTGCCCATCTCTGAACGTGGGCATGTAAAATGTCAAGCTAAGTTTCCCCCCGGCCAGCGCAGATTCCATTTTTCCTCGTGGAGTTTTCTTTCCTGACATTCTCCTTTGTAGAGCTCTTCCCGCAGCGGTAGGCTTCTCAAGGACGGACATTTTTAGTGCACGCCGAGAGAACCAACCGGCGCTGTGATGCATTTCCAGGTGTTTACTCGCTTCTTTTTTTATATACTACCGAGAGATTCCATATGTGTCATTCTGGAAACTTCTGAGATGTGTTGAAGAGGTGCGTGTCTCTCTGAGTTTTCGATCGCTTTGTTCTCCGGGCCGCGCATGCGCGATGTGGTGCTTAGAATCCGAGGTAGGGAGATGTCGAGAAAGGTAGCGTGCATAGCCACGCCGGGTTGATGCTTAATAAAAATAAACCAAACAAACAAACAAGAAAAAAAAAAAAAGAAAGAAATCGAGGGGAAAAAGGGAGGACGTGGGAAAGGAGAGATTTCGAAATGACGTATGATCGTTGAAAGCGTGTGGTACATTATCCTGTCTGTTTCCATTCGTCCTTCGTCTAAATATCCTTTCTCTGATTCTTCTCTGTCGTTATAAATAGGAACATTTCGCGGTCTGTGTATGCATCGTTCTGTGGAAACCTTTATGGACATTTATGCCAGAGTTTGTTTAGAATGTAATACGCTGCGGTCGCATTTTGTGAATATCCCTTGAAATGAATGATCTTGAATGTCTCCGGTCGCGATTCCATTGATACGACGCCGATGACTTATACTGCGCCGGTGATAGCTGAGTTCACGCAACCTCTAATCGTCGTGTCCAGTCACCGATACGTCGAGCTGAGGAGGTGCGTGTGTGCAGGCCTTGTCAACGTGTGTGTTTGGCAGATAATTACTGTGCATAATCTGGAGAATGCGAGATAAGTTTTCAGACCTCGTAGACGTCACAATCTCCGTAGACGCTTTCCGGCCCTCAATGGAAATCGGCTCTCGATGAAGACGTCGAATAAGGAATAGGCCTCATGTTTACCGAAACGCGGCTCGACAATCTCATAATTTTTTTTGTCCCTTATAATCTTTTTTCTTCGGACAAGGGCTGCTTGTGTGAAATCGTCTCCTCGGAACTGCCTATCCTTCCCCTCTTTTCCTGAATTACGCGCGATGACGTCAGGGAATTTCTCAGAATATACTACGGAAATATAAAGCCGTCAGCGCTGCCCTTGTTTGTTAATACAAAAGATAGAATTCATATAGACCAACACGAGGCCCTGACGTCACGCCGCTGCGGTGGCGCTGTCGACGGCACTGCGCATGCGCAGGCGCTTCACTTCATGTGAATTTCTGCGCACGCGCAGTGCCCACACCTGGTGTGGGCAAACGCGGGCTTGTTTGGAAACAGCCTGTCGGTCTTAGCACACGCTGACTAAAAGAATATATATATGGGTGGTTTCATCTCAAATCGTGCAGGCAAAAAGGGTCGAATTTTTAATTTCGATGAAAAAAATATATGTTATGGCGCCGTTTCTAAAACCGCCGTCGACACCAACCGCAAGTTCGTCGGATTTTTTGTCCTCGACTTATGAATTTTTAAAGAGGCCGCGGCGAAAAGCAGTGTTTTTCACACCCGTCGTGGGTCGGATGTTTCGCTTGATCTCCCGCCATGGATTTTCAGTCCACATTCTATTATCTTTTCTGAAGCACTCTGTGGACACATTTAAAAGGCTCCAATACCATGAAATAATTTTAGGCCTTTTGCTTTTTTTCTGTAAAAATGTTAAAAACGCCTCCTCGGTCAATTGTTGCCGAAATTTGACAATTAATTACTGGCGATCTACTTGAGTTACACCGATATTTTTTATGTCCACGGAGAGCCCAAAACACGCTCTTTATATTTATTATAAAATGCCTTGGCTGTATAAAATATCCTTTGCGGTACGTTTACGTTAATATTATGCAAAAACCAAAAAGTACCATTTTTGAAATTGATTTTCTCAAAAAACCCATTTTTTATTTTTTTTTATTTTTTGTTAAAATGTAGATATGATAGTTGTCTACACGAAAATCAAGTCTAGAAAGTGTATATTTTGTTTGCATGTTTTATATTTAGGCCTCAATATCGGGAAAAGACGTCTTTGTTTTGCAAGACCTAAGTCAGACATAGCGACCCATGCGTCTCTATGAATTGTGAAAAAAGTTTTCTTGAATTTTCTTCTGCATTTTGTAATCAATTATAAACGGATTTTGTAATATTGAATATTTATGTATGTTTTGTTAAGAGCGGGAACCATGAGATACATATCTAACCAAATCAGCAGGCCTAGTAGACTTTCAATAACCAAACGGCACAGACGTTGTGTTGTTTCAATTTATAAACCTTTCAAAGTAAACTAGCACGACTAGCTATTAGCTTTCATATTACTAAGACAAAGAAAGTCGCCACATCGTCGATATATTATATACAATTCTTTACGAAACCAAACACTGGGGCTTGTTCACCGCACATCGCACAGGTCACCAGGGAATGTCCTTTCACTTCCGTAATACACAAAAGTGGTGACACAGAAACGGTCCGAAACACACAGAGAGTGTGTGATGGAGAGGGGTAGGAAATAAAAATAAATTAATAGGAATTAAATTGCCCAACTCCGATCTTAACGAAAATTGCGTTAAAAAAAGAATAAAGCATTTAGGTTCGACCGGTGGCAAGGCGATAGGTCCACGCCTGGCGGAGAGTCAGATAAAGAAGTCGATGGCGCGTAAAGGTAAAACAAAAAAACAACAAAAAAAATCAATAATTTAGTCAAGACGGAAAAACTCAGCCGCACATGGCAAGAACAAAAACCAACTCCCCCGGGCATTCCCTAAACGGGACGCAACCAAATGCGTGCGAACATGCTCTCTACATCACCGCCAGACCGCTACGCCATGACGAAATAAACCCAACAACTGAACAGTGCTAACAAACAGTTAATAAGAAAACACTGAAAAAAAAAAAACGTTCAGAAAAAACCGCACTCGAGAAACAAAGTTCAGCGGGGCGAAGAAACACACACGAGTCGGTCCCACGACATTGAAGTCTGGCAGGATGACGGCGTCCAGATGATGCTCGAATCTGTTCCTCCCTCTATTACGCACATCCACGACGGCTGTGCGGAACAGTGGCTGTACGAAAGAAAGTGAAGAATAGATTCGAGCAGGCGATGCGCGAGAAGGTAACAGAGAACGTCTGAGACGTTCTCTGTGTCTGTTCCTTCTACTGAAAGTTATTCTGAAAGAATAACTTTCAGTTATTCTGAAAGTTATTCTACTGAAAGAATAACAATCCGTTTTATTTTAATGTCCTGACATGTTTAGTTTCTGAGAAAAACAATCTCAAAGAAGCGGGAAAGAACAACAAGGTTTTGACAATTGTCGTGTATGGCGTTTTTGAATTACACTCAATCTCAAAGTATTCAAAAGAGAGCGTCTATATTTTTTTAGTGTTGCTTCTGGCGTTGCGTTGCATTCTGGTATTTCAACTGCAGTAAGCACAATTTGGGGGCCAATGACTGGTCATTATCTTTCCGAATTCGGAAAGCGGACTATTCGTAGTTAAACCTTGACGTTTTGTGACAAAAAAAAGAAAAAAAAAGAAATTAATCTCAACGTAACTTGTCCTGTTTCCCTTCGTCTGTGTCCCTGTATTTTTTTCGGCGCTTTTTTGCTTGCAATGAACCAACTGGCCTAAATCTCCACTTTACTGTAACTTGACTACTTTTGTGTGTGTGTGTGTGTGTGTGCGTGTGCGTGTGCGTGTGCGTGTGCGTGTGCGGGTGCGTGTGCGTGTGCGTGTGCGTGTGCGTGTGTGTGTTTCTTTTGATCCCCCTACCCGCCGTCGTTTTTTTGTCGTCGCCGCAGACTCGGGTAGTTTTTTTTTTTTGTTTTTTTTTTGTGTGTGTGTGTTCTACGGCATTTACGTGGATTCGCGAAACAAGTCCTGCTACGGTTTGAGTGACGTGTGTGGCAACTAGTCAACGATGACACTGGTCGATGACCTCTCTCTCTCGACAGAGAGAGACTTCTTGAAGTTCGTGTTCAAATGTTTTCGTGATGGATCTTGTGGGACGTGTGGATACGATCGACAGGTGAGAAACAACTTATTTACGGGCTTTCTTGGTCATGTAAGACGCAAGTAAAGTGCTGCAGTCGATATTTTTTTAATCTCGTGATAGAATGGAATTTTGTTCTTCGTCATTATCCGTTTGCTATTGCGTCGACATTTGTAAATCTAAATAACAAGTTTGTGTGATTATTTAAAGTGCGTTGCTTGTGCTTATGTGTTAATTTATACTAATGTTATTTTGTTGCCTTTACCGCGTTTATACTAGAATCTTAACTGTATTAAGGTAATAGTATTATTGTATACAAAATAAGTTATATCTTGTTCTTATGCCGCTCGAGCCCATAGGGAGAAGTAAATTAGTTGCCTGTATATTTTAAGTTTAGTTCCCCTGCCGCACGGAAAAGTTATTCTTTTATTAAATACTACGGGATTTAATCAGCTCGCTGTTTTGAGTGATTATACGATCGTCGCAAGCTGATTTGTCGACCCCATATTGTCATTCGATCGAAATTACATTAATTTTTATTCAGTGACTGCACGCGATAACATCGCTTACATGATCGTAAGTGACACTTGTCGAGCCGTGTCCGCGTTGGCTACGTCTACCTTAATTTTTAACTGATCTGTATTGCTGTGTCCAATCACTGCGTGCCTCGCCATTTTGTCGAAATATTCCTGTATAAAATATGCATTCCTACAGCAATAATTGCGTGACTCAATATTTTCTACTTAAAACAATTACATTTTTTTATAGACGTCTTCTACGCATACCTCGTGCCACTTCGTATCGAGTATTTAGCGGTGTAATGTTTTGCCCGTGTAATAAGGTGTTTCTTAGACCCGTTGCAATGTGCAGCTTTCATTTTAGCTAATAAGACACGCGTATGTGACAAAAAGCGCGTTACGACGGTCGATCCACGCGCGTTGCTTTCGCTTCGACGCGCACCCCCGATGGCCTTCCTTTGCGACGTCACGAGAGGAGCGCTACGGCCTTATTAGGGAATTGTAGTAGTCCGTTTCCGCAGCCCGCTAAGCACCCGGATAGCGCTCCGTAATCCGCCACAAGACCTTGAACTATGCAGACAACGCTGGCGGCGCGCATGCGCAGCTGTGGCGTTTCCTTCGGGGATACCGCATAGACCGTTCCATTAGGGTCATAGCAGAGAGGGTATAAAGAGAAAAAAATGTCACCTCCCCCTTTCGCCCGTATGTCGTCTGCTCCGCCGAGTGCGCAGTACCTAGCATCCGGCTGGCGTACAAATTTTGTTTAAAATCGCGTCATTTTGGGAATTTCAAGCGCAGATGCGCAGCTTTTGGTATGCCACTTATTGTGTATTACTATGCTAGATAAAAAAGACTAACTGAGTCCAATTGCGCTGTTATCTGCGTGCAAATAATTAAAAAAAAATATAGGGAAAACTGTCAGACTGGCCGGTCTCTCCGGCGAAAAGTGAATCCGGTGACTGTAGCTTTTTTACTATACAAAGTTCGTACTGGTGTAGGCCTTTAGCGACCATGAGTGGATGTCTGAAATAATAAACAAAAACGTGCTCTCCTGCCGCAATACACGCAGTAGTTGAGGGTAATACTGCCGGCTGACTCAACTGCTATTTAAGTAACGGAAAAAAGATATGTCAGTTGATCATTTACCGAAGTAGAACAACAGAGAGCTCTAGGCTGATCTTGGAGTAGCCATAACTATTCTAAGAGCACGAACCACTTCATAACGGCAGCCACGAGCGAGAGATCGATGTTCGGTAGAGCCCGCCGATACAGCCCAAAGATGGAGAATGGCAACCTCCCGTTTTGACGTCAGCTAGCGGAGTCGGCCGCGTGCCCTCTCTCTCGTTTTACCCCGCCGAACCCGCTGAATTTCCTGAATGTATGAAGAGGGCGCTGCTCTCGAACAAAATGGTGCCGCCCAGAGAGCGCTAAATGGAATGGTCTATAGGAGGAGAAAACGATCTACTACAACTCCCTATTTTTAGGAGGGTTTGGCCGAGCCGAACCTGCTGAACTTCCCGGAAATGAGGAGAGGGCGCTGCGGTCTAACAAAATGGCGCCGCCCTGAGAGCGCTAAATAGAAGCCCCGAGAGCGAACACAAGCGTCGCTGCGGTCGCCGCGCCCTGACTGGGTGAGGTATATCGTGACGTCAGGGGAAGGACTCCGCTTTTCGATCTCGCATCCAGCTCGCTTGCCTGCCACGGTGAGAGAGATAAATTCTTTATTATGGAGATGTTGGTATTCTTTAAATGACACCGGCTACTCCATAACGAGAAAGAGAGAGAAAATATATATGAATAAAGGGAAGAACATAAAAGGAAAAGAATAAAGATAAAACACATAAAGTAAAACCGTAAAAAAAACATACAAACAAATCTAATTACAATTTCGAATGAGACGACCGTTTGGGAGTCGTGCACCGATTTGCTAAATTACATACATAGTCATTCCCGTTGAAATTGACGCACGTTCGCACTTAATAATCATACACGATTCTAGTGTCCTTTAGAAAGTCATGAATGATATTCATTGCTCTGTCTTGTTTTTTACGCGTCGGCCAGGGCCCCAACAACTTGGTCAGAGACAGGGGTCTATCATCTAATATTTGAAGGCGAATCTCCATCCGGCGCCTTTCATGTTGAAAGCGTTCACAGTCAAGGAGGATATGTTGTACATCCTGATATGGTTCTCCACAGTCACATCTTGGCGAATCTCGGCGTTTAATTCGAAATAAAAAGCTGTTAGTAAAGGCCACTTCAAGTCTGAGTCGATGGATTAATGCGTCGTATTTTGTTTTCATCCCGGTGTGCGGCGGAAGCTCAAAGTCCGGGTCGATATATGGTAGGAGAGTCTCTGCTGAAGTGTCCTTTAGCCAGCACTTCCGACAACGTAGATGGCGTAAGTGACGAAGGATGAATTTTGCATCTCCAGGGGTAAAGGATGTCGCTTCCATTGCGTCACCATCGTGAGCTTGAGCTGCCAGGTGATCAGCCTCTTCATTTCCGGCGATTTGGCAGTGGCTCGGTATCCATTGTAGCCTGACGTTATGTCCGTGGAGTCGAGCTTGTGCTAACGTGAGTTGCACCCGATATATAATGGTCGCCTGGGAAGTACGAAGGTGCATGCCTTGTAATAACTCTAGGGATGCTTTTGAGTCCGTTAGAATAACCCAGTTTGATGGTGTACCGAATGCTTCAATGAATGATGATGCTGAAAGTATTGCATGTAACTCCGCTGACGTCGAGCATGTATGATGGGACAATCGAAAACATTTAAATGTGTCTAACATCGGGATTGAGTAAGCAGATGTTGACCCCTTGTTAGATGTTGACCCGTCTGTGTAAATATGAATGTCGTCTTTGTAGCGTGCCTCTAAATGGGAGAGGGACATTGTCTTCGCCACCAGGGGGGCCACCGAAGATTTTGATCCAAGACCAGGAATTTCGGTCTGTATCTCCAGTGGCGGAATTGTCCACGGAGGGTTGATTAGACTTGGAAGCGAATGCGCATGATGGGGTGCTGCGACGGGTAGTGCGACGAGAAGTCGGTGAAAGCTAGACTCCGTCCGTCGAAGTATCTTTTGGCACAAGGGTCGGGCATGTGAGTGTGAAGTCAGTCGAAGATAATGGCGGCATGTTTCTTGTTCCCGGAGAACAGGTATTGGAGGTTCCTTGGCCTCAGCAATGACGAGGTCACTAGATGTTGCGCGGGGAAGTCCAAGGCATACGCGCAAACTTCGCGCAATCATGTATGTCAAGCGTTTTTCCAGTGTTGGTGAGAGGCCATGTAAAACAGGAATGGAGTATGCGATAGTCTGGCGTACTAGAGCTGTATGCAATTACAGTAGTCCATCAGTCGAGCCTCCCCATCTGGCACCAGCCACATATCTAAGAACGTTAATGACTCTGTTAATTTTTTCCTTTAGCATGTTAATATGTCTTGACCATGTGAGGGAGAAGTCCAGCGTAACTCCAAGAAAACGATGCCACTTCACCTTTTCAATTTGTTGTCCTTGAAGTGTCAATTTAAAATTCTTAAGGTGCTTTCTAGTAAATGGGAGAAATGCAGATTTTTTAACTGAAATGTCCATGCCCCTTTCACGAAGATAACTGTATGTGTCATTAAGGCCATACTGCAATTGTTCTTGTAGTTTGGTCTCAGAAGACCCAGATACCCATATACAAATATCATCAGCGTAGATGGACACATTCAGTGGTGAAGGAAGTTTACTTGGCAGTTCTGCCATGACTACATTAAATAAAGTGGGGCTTAACACGCTGCCTTGTGGCACACCATGATGGAGTTCATGTTGTTTGCTATTTCCCTCACTCGTGCTTACAAATATCTTCCTGTGCATGAGAAAGTTGCGTATACAGTGGATCATACGGCCTCGTATCTTAAGCCATAGAAGTCCACGGAGAACATGTTCGTGACTAACGGTGTCAAAAGCGCGATGCACATCTAGAAATACAGCGATCGTCATATTTCCGGATGCCCGTTCATGTTCAATAGTTGTTACAAGATCTAAGACTGAGTCTATAGTGCATCGTCGAGGTCGAAATCCGGTTAATTGTTCCGGTAATACATCGGTTGTTTCCATCCACCATTGTAGACGTGATTGTATCATTTTTTCGAAGATTTTTCCTACACAGCTTGTCAGACTGACTGGGCGAAATGATCCCAGTTCTTTCGGTGTTTTTCCCGACTTCAGTATTGGAATTATCTTCGCTAGTTTCCATGAAGCTGGGAAGGTTTCTCTGTTCCACACATCATTGTAAATATCAAGTAGGCTGCGCAGTGTTCCCGGCCCGAGATTTGTAAGTGCTTCATAACGAATGTGATCATGCCCAGGGGCTGTATGCTTACGAATCGTTCGTAACGCCTCATTAAGTTCATGAATGGTGAAATTATAGTCGAGTTGCCAGTGTTGGGAATGAATTTCGTGAGCAGCGTCTTTCAGTGCAGCTTCACGAGAGGCACAATATTCTGGCGATAACATTGCCACACCTGGTTGAGATAGAGAAACACAAAACTCATCAGCCACTATCACTTCGGATGTTCCTCGTGAAAGTGCCAGTGCCCGAAATGGACGTTGTTGCGTAACAGGGGACCTAAGCGAACGCAATATGTTCCATACCATCTTAACTTGGGTGAAAGGGGAAAATCTGGCACAAAGCTTTCTCCAATGACGCTTAGCCAGGTTTTGTAGCTGTCGGCGCATTTGAGTATGGAGGTGTTGAGCCTCACGATAGTCTTCAATTCTCCCAGATCTCCGATATCTTCTTTCAGCTTTGCGTCTTATAGCCCGCAGTCTTTCATATTCGCCATTCACACAACCATGGTCTTTTGGAACGGGCACCTTACGTGTAGCCTTTTCAAAATTTCTGCTAATGATGTTTTCAAAGTCTTCGAGAGACTGAATTTCTTCCACCTCTTTGCCATTTAAAAAGCGGAACATTTTCCAGTTGGTAAAGTGTACCCGGTGCGGAACACGATTACCAACAATCCGGGGATGGTGTATCAGTATGGGAAAATGATCACTGCCACGCGTGTCCAAGTCTGTGCGCCAGTCAAACTCATGTGAATGATCGGAGGAGCACAAGGTCAGGTCAAGGCAACTTGAATAGTTTACACCTTTCAAGTATGTTGGAGAGCCGTCATTCAGAATGCACATATCATACTGGTCTACCAATCTTTCTATAAGGCTTCCTCGAGGATCGCAGTGGGATCCGCCCCATAGGGTATGATGGGCGTTAAAATCTCCGCAAACAACGTAGGGACGTTCAAGTCTTGTGAATAATGCCTCGAACTCTGTTCTTGTCACAGTCTTCTGCGGTTCTATATATACGCCTACTACAGTAAGTGAGGTCGTGCCATAACTGACTTTGCAGACGACATACTCCAATGCGCTTGAATCTGAAGTAAATAACAGAATCGAGCCAAATTCTTTACGCACCCCGACTAAGCATCGACTTGTTCCTTTTGGCCTCTTTGATTGGTACATAACATAGTTAGCAAGTCGAAATTGATTATTTACACGCGCCTCTGATATTACCAGAATGGGAAAAGAGTATTGTGCAACAAATTGTCGAAAGTCCCCTAATTTTCCTTGCAAGCTGTTGGCATTCCACTGGAGGATAGATGTGCGCTTATAGACCTCAGCCATGAAGGTATCCACTCACCAATGGGCATGTTGTCCTGATGAGTGGTTCCATGGCCAGTATTGCCCTAACTTCCGGAAGGTCGCTAGAACCGGGCAGCGTTCTGATTATTGCTCTAAGCGCAGCAAAAAGCATGGGAACAATAACTTGTCCAAGGTCGTTTTGTTGTTCCTGAGGTATTCTACCTGGAATTGCAGCAGCTGGTGGGTTGCGTTCATTGTTCTTTCCTCTACGAGGTGCTGCTACCGGCGGCCGTGTCGTAGGATCCGAGGTATTTCTTGACAGAGGAATGTCTTGCTGTAACATTGCTTTTGATCTGCTCCTGTCTTCTTTTGGTGCCCCTTGTACGACGTCAGAGTACGTTATCTTCGTTGATTTCTTTGGATTTGCAGATGGTGGTGGCCTTGAAAAACGTACAATGTCTGGGTTCGGGTTCGGTTTCTTTGCTCGGTAATCCCTACCGTTCACGAGTTCCTTCTTGTGCATGTTTGTCGCGGACTTCTTGCATGGGCATCCAGCAAACGTTGAGGGATGTGGACCTTCACAGTTGGCACACTTTGGGTCTTGCAAAGATGTACACGCCTTGTGATTGTGTGGCCCAGCGCACACTTTACAACGTTGTGGACCACGACAGAATTTTGAAATGTGCCCATATCTTTGACAGTGAAAGCATTGGATGGGTGGGCCAAAGTATTCCTCTACAGGGTGAGATGTGAAACCCATTAAAATGCGCTGTGGCATTGGGCGATCCGGACGGAAACGAAGAATGACACTCTCAGTCTTGTGTTCTTCGACTTTGCCGTCATCCTGTCGTCTGTAAGCAATCTGGCGCTGAACATAGAGGACGCCGAAATCTTTTAAATATTCGAGTAGCTCACCGTCCGAGTATTCAAGAGGGACTCCTTTGATTTTCCCGAGGTTCCGTGAGTACGACTCGGGGACACTCGTGGTCACCTCGATGGTACAAAGCGATGTAACAGCAAGAAGCCTGTTTGCCGCTAGGAGAGATTCCACGCTAACAGCAAGGCTGCCATCCTTGTTGATGCGGTGCGAGAGTAGTTTCTCTTTGGCGATGCCAATCACTTCGTTGGCAACAACATTGGGATTGATGCGCCAGAAAGATTTTTCGCTGTTGACTGTTTTGAAGACTACTGGTATCCCTGCAGGGCGGTTTTTCTTGTATCGGACTTCAGTGAAAGGGTTCTCGTAATCGTCCAGGTCGACGTCTTGCATGTGATCATGACTGCCTCCCTCCGATGGGGCGACTGTGCCGTGAACGGTGTAGGTGGAGGTCCGGTCGTCGTCGGATAGTGGATCTTTATCAAAGTCCGGGCATCGTCGCTTGGTTGGGATTTTTATAGTACTGGTAGCCATGACAACTGGTGACATGGCTATGGCGTTCTGAGTTGGCTGCTGAGCACTTGCATGTGATGGTCCGGGTGTCCCGCCCTCGGAGATCCCTGGCGCCAGCGATGGAGCTTGTTCAGACATCCTTGAGGTCTTCGGCCCGGGGCTACTGGTGAAGCACCACCCTGGGCCGGGACCGGGAACTTGCTGCTTGGTGCCGGAAATTAAATTTCACGGCGTATCACCCGTAAAATAAAAACAGATGACGTTTTCGAGGGAGCAGATGCAAAAGGCTTCCAATCTCTCTAAACTTCGTCGTCGTTTTTCGCCTGCCACGGTTTCCTGGTTTGGGAGTCGTGTGCCGCAAGCACTTCGAAGAGCGGGACCTGGTTTACCCGGCGTGCAAGACGGTGGGTTAGGCCGGTACCGACGTGTTTCCGTACTTTGTATGAGCGTGCTTGTCGCTTTAACCTTTATAATTGGGTTACAAATTTTGAAAGCTATCGGCGGAGGCGATTCCGCCGACGAACCTCCCTGTCGGTCCACACGGCACAAGGCAATCGTGCGAAGGGTGGGTGAAGCGGCGGCGTAAGTGTTTCAGGCGCTGGAGTTCTGTCCCTTGCATGTTCATGATCTAAAAGAATATTACATCCCGCTTTGCAGACATCTCAAATGACATTTATATGAACGGCCTTCGGGCGGTCGGCAAATTAGCTCGCGACCCCGAATGTGCGCGTGTTACTCTGCAGCACGCGCTGGTTGTGTTCGTGGAACAGGGTTGTTTTACTTAAATATAAAGCTTCTTCGTGAATTTAATATATAGTTCATACACGTATGCAGGCATGTTTTGTTTTTTAGACGATGCACAATAACTGGAAATCAGTTTCTATGGTGGCAGGCAAAATTGCCGAATTGCCCCAATTGCCTGGATGAGATGTATTGAACTGCCAAAAATATGCGCAGCAATACTACCGTAATTTGGAATGCTTATACCCTTTCCAGACATTCTTCCTTTATTCCAGCCTTCTGTATTAAAAAAAATACACCGTTTAGTTTTAATTATCATTTCCAATTAAAAGAGACGCTGCTGCAGGTCCCCAAAAGATTTCTCAGCCTCCAAACCCCCTACAGCTGGACTCTCTGACAACAGAGGAAAACAGGAGGAACAGCAAGCATTCGAACGGCTGTCCAGTGGTAGATGCTGCACTAGTAGCAGAAAATGTAAAACCTGGGAAGGGTGACAGTCTGCGTGAGAAAAGCGTCTGGTATTTTAGCTTCAGGACAATTTGATTTAAATAAACTCCAAGTTTTAGAGCATAAGAGATTAGTAACGGGCAAGACACCTTCGCTTACGGTTGTTGTACATTACTTCAGGGATGATATAAACAAGTCCACAGTCACCGCCAGTGGAGCCTATTGAAATATATTCGAATCCGGCAAAGGTGGTTGGTTGGTTGGTTGGTTGTATTGTTTGCCAGACGTGACATTTGCCTCACTCACGGTGGGCACGTTTCACGGGCTTGGGTTATTGTAGGTTGATGAGGGTGAATGCGGGAAAGGGAAGGGAAAATATGGTGATGAAGGGGTCCGGGGATGACGAGGGAAGCGTTAGCAAAATAATGACTAAACACGTTTCGCGGGCGAAAAAAAAAATGATTAGGGCCGTTAAGACGAACTGTGACATATGTTCAAACAATGCTGTACACGACAGAACCCCATAGCGCGCACCAGCAAGCACAAAATAAATAATGAGAGTACTTATATCGACCTAACTATACCTCGTTTCACCCCACGTGCGAGCGAAGGCAAAGCTGGAAGCGCGAGCACGAAAGCTCCGCGCGCTCAGGCTCTGCTCGAGCACGCGAGCTGGGGAGAAGAGCTAAAAGCGCTGGTCCCGCGCTCTCAGCCCCGGCCCCGCCCGCAGATAAGGCGAAACGAAGTATAGGCTACCGTTCTAAAGTTTCTTACACGTCACAGTCACAGTCTTGAGAGTAGTTCGCACGCGCCCAAAAAACAAAACACAAATTTTCTCAGCCGTATGCACGTGGAAGTTGGTCCCTTCGGAAATAATGTAGCTTCGAGCGTGAAAGGAATGTCCAGCCCTCTCAGGCAGTTCAAGAATTCAATTCGTTCGGATGCGTAGTGTTCGCACTTAAAAAATATGTGTTCAATTGTCTCTTGTTGGTCACAGTGTTGGCAATTAGGGCTGGCCGCTTTTCCAATCCGGTACAAGTTAACGTTTGTATAAGCGGAATCTGATCTAAGACGGTGAAGAAGGGAAACAAACTTGCGTGTTAAGCCCCGCGTACATGCCGGGGGAGGCGGGTCATGCGCTGCAATTCTTGAAACCGGATGTCTCTGTTGTATCCAGGTTTGGATTGCTATTTTTGAGTCAGTCTGGGTCGGAAGCTGTAAAGTAGCAGTAGGTAGGAGCAGAGCGTTGGAAGCCAGTTGATCTGCCTTTTCATTGCCAAGAATGCCAACATGTGAAGGTATCCATTGCACTCGAATGTTACAGCCTCGGAAAACAAGTAGACGTCCCAAGTTAAATATCTCACGAGTCATGTTGGCATTAACGCCTCTGCCACTTCGAATGCTTCGCACTGCACACTGGGAGTCCGTTGCGAGCAGCCAGTTTTCTGGTGGCCTTTTCTAGATATAAAGAAGAGCTGCGTGAATTCCACAAAGCTCGGCCGTAGTCGATGAAACAGCGTGATCAAGCCGTCCTGACCAAGAATGGTGTTCTGATGGGACATGGTATGCCGCAGACGCGGAATGGTTAATGAGATTAACAGAGCCATCAGTGAATATGATCTTAAATGAAGCGTGGCGGGACGCCAGGACGTCTTTCGTCAAGGCGCGGCTGACCAGCGAGGAATGCTGTGATTTTCCATGAAAGCCAGGGATGTCATCATATACGGTGAATGGATGCTCACTCCACGGTGAATCAGCTGGAGAACGCTGAACAGCTGGTGTGGATCCGAGCGCCTCTATCAAAGTGTTGCAGTGTCTTCCATAATGAGAACAATGCCGCCGTTGGATATCCTCGTAAAGAGAACCACCGCTGCTCGACTGGGCGAGTCGAACCAGATGGCGAAGAGCCCGTTCCTTAGCGTGCAAAGATACTGGCATTTCCTGGGCCTCAATCCACGTTGCCTCTATTCGAGAGTAAGAGGGGAGTCCTAGGGCCATCCTTAGTCCAGCGCGATGACGTCGTTCCAGCTGATCCCACAGAGAGCGAGTAGGGGGCAAGTACGGCGCGACATAAAGAATCCGAGACAGGTTCAGCGCTCGATGCACGTTAGTTAGGGCTCGAGGAGTTGGTTCCCAATCAAGGCCACGAAGCCTACGAATAAGAGAGGTTGTCATCGTGCTCTGCCGTACAAGAGTAGTTACGTGGCGACGAAAGCAGAGCCGCGAGTCGAGATCAACGCCCAGATAACGGTAGTTTCGCACACGTGGCAATCGGATCCCAGATAAAGTTAAACGTGGAAACCCGTGGCGAAGAGGACGGCGGGAACATGCGAGCACAGCCGTCTTTTCTGCCGAGATGGAGAGGCCGAGGTCTTCCAGCATGTTTGCAACTCGCTTAAGGCAGGTTTGCATAAAAGGGCGAAGTATACGGCGATCGGAATGGGAAGCCCACAAACAAATGTCGTCAGCATAAATTATCATACCACTAGGATGAGGTGATGAGTCCATGCACAGTGGTAGCGTTGCCATTACGACGTTGAAGAGTGTCGGGCTTAGACAGCTACCTTGAGGTAGTCCCCGCAGCAGTGGGCGAACAGCACCTTGAAACGTTCCCAGGTGGACACTGATAGTCCTGCCGTTCAGGAAGTCTTCGAAATATCTTAACATCCTTCCCGTTACGCCAAGATGTCTCAAGCACGCAAGAACAACATCATGGGGAACAGAGTCAAATGCGCGTTCCACGTCTAAAAATACTGCCAAGCCTGTATGCGATAAATGTATATAAATCAGTGTTCCTTCTTTCTTCACTTTATGCCTGTACTTGGGCTGTTTCACTTGTGATTCTCTCTTTATAGCTCAGACTACATTTAACACGTTGCTCGAGCAGCATGCAGCTTTTCTGGTTCGGCGTTTTCGTTTAAGAACAGAGATATATAAAAATATAGTATACATAGTTTGCCAATTCATTCACACCATCAGCGGCATTGATTGTGTGAGATGTAAATCTATAGTGAAGCTCCTGCAATTGTGGCCATATTTCTTCATTTTCATATACCAGCTGCGATTCATGCGTTACCTGCCCTGTCAACTTTGCCTGAAATGTTGGTTGAAGTCTCGGCTCCAGCTACAGGCCGTACCTCAATAAAGCCACATATGAACATTTACACTTCCTACGAAAAACGCGCAAAAGAAAAAATTAAATAGAAACGAGCGCGCCGACAGCTAATAGGGAGTTTTAGAATAGCGCACGCTAAAGCTTTGCGTACGCAAAGAATAGCGTCGTCGCCACTGCGCATGCTTCGAACGCAAACCAGGTTTTGCGCTTTGCGTGCGCAATTTTAGCGCGCGCTATTTCTCGGAAATAGCGTGCGTACGCAAAGAGTGTTTGCGCTTCTTCAAGGAGGATTCGTGATGAGAAGTTGGCTAAAGCCAAGAAGAGCACCGTTAAAAAAAAATGGCGGCTTTCAGGATTATGTCGGCGGCTGCTTTGGCGGCGTCGTGGGTGCGACGTCGGCGGCATCCTCGCGACTGCAATTTTCAATACGGGACGAAATTGTACTCGGTTTAGCAGCGATCACCGGCAACTTGATGCTTGCGACGCGCGAACCTTTCACGGCGAAGGTCAGTACACGAGACCTCTCTTGCCGAGGCGACGCAAGCCGACACGACCGGTGAACCGCTCGCGTCGCGTTCTCATGTCTAAACAAATTAAAATGCTACTCTGGACCAAAGAAACTCGTTTTCTTTTCTAAAGTTACATCATTTCGTGTGTGAAATAAAAGTTTTTACTGTATCTTGGTGGCGTCGCAAGCGCGAGATGCTTGGGCTTTTGCGTCGCAGCGGAGAAACGCTATTCTAAAACTCTTCTGCGTCGCGTGCGCTAATACAAGCGCTAAATTTAGCGCTAGCGCGCGCTAAAATTGCGTACGTTATTCTAAAACTCCCTAATGTCGTCACAGCTTCCACAGGGCGAACGGGGCGAGTCGGGGAAAAATTCTGTCCTCGCCGTGACGTCACCCCGGTTCGCCGTAAGGGGGCGCCATCCAAACTTCTCGGGTAGAGTTGCTGTATAGGCTCCCTACGGGAGCCTATGTAGCTATGCAGGAACTCTATTCTCGGGTAAGGCTATTCTCGGGGCTTGCACGTAGCTGCGGGCGGCGGAGAGAAGCTCACCGGGGAAACGATCACCGGAGATAAGCTCACCGGAGATGAGCTCACCGGAGAAAAGCTCACCTCAAAACCGACAAATGCGGAGGAAAGCTCACCGATTTTTTTTTTTTTTTTTTAACTTACCGGATTTTCCGTCATACGTGGCAATTTAACACAATTCGCATTCGTCACTTCATTAAAAATATCTCATCTTCTTTGTGATGTGTAATAATGAAGCCGCAAGTATAAAATCAGAACATCGTACACCGGTAAAAAAGACAGCAATTTATTGACAACTGACAGTACGCCGTTGGTAGCTCTGTCAAATAAAGAGGTTTGTTCTTTGCGAGCTAATATGAATAGCGGTGTGGTGAACCGTTTCAGCTCCAAATAATATGTAGTGCCTAATAGATAAGTAGGTGTTTGTTGATGTAATTGTATCGGGCTTATCATGTACAACGCCTCGCATGACAAGGCACTAGCCATTGCGCCCGGCGCTATTTGATAAATACCGCCGACGTCCATTAAACTAGGCTCTTGTTGCTCTGCACACGATCCTGTCGAGTGCCTTTTTATCGTCAACGATACATGGTGTCAGAAGTGGCCGGTGCGGGCCCAAGCGTAGTCGGACGACGCAGTGACGACGATGGATCTGCTCAAAACCCCGGAGCCCTTACAACTGTCGGGCAACCTTTTCGAAAACTGAAACCGCTTCAAGCAGAAGGTCGAGCTGTTCCTGAAGGCTACGGCATCGAAAGAACGTCCAAGAAGTGAAGCTGCAAAAGCTGCAGTCCTGCTGAGCGTTGCCGGCGACGAAGCACTTGACGTCTTCAACAACTTCAAGTTTGAGGACGGGGAAGACCAGGACGACTACGCAACCCTCGTCAGAAAGATTGAAGCATACTCCGCCGAGGTGAGCAATGAAGTGCATGAACGCTACGTATTTCGCTCAAGAGCGCAAGCCGAGGGAGAACCCCGAAAAGTTTATTCGACACCTGAAAAAGCTAGCCGCCCAGTGCAATTTTGGAGAACTGCATGACTCGATGATCAGAGACCAGGGGCCCTAATCTGGACACTTGGCGGAAAAGTCGGCGAGAAATTCGGCGCCTATGATTGGCCGGCGCCAAGGTCAAGTGCAGCGTTGGCCAATCACGGCCGCCAGATTTCTCGCCGTCGTTTTCGCCAAGCGTCCAGCTTAGGGCCCCTGATCGTGTTCGGCGCGAATGATTCGAAGCTTCGCGAGAAGGGTCGGACGTTGCAAAAGGCAGAAGAAATGTGTAAAGTAGCGGAAACTCTGGCGAAACAAAACCAAGTCTGGAACAAGGCGGCCAGCCGTATTGATGCTACCTCACAACAAGCGGCACCGCAATGCAGCAAGGCGGCCCAAAAAGACAAAAAAAAACAATTACTCTGCGGAAAATGCAATCGGCGACACAAAGTCAGATGGTGTCCCGCCTACGGGAAAAAATGCAACTCATGCCGGAAGCTTAATCACTTCGCGATTTGCTGCCCTAGCTCGACCGTTGGTGAAGTAAGCAGGCATGACGTCAACGATGACGTTGACGATGACTTTGACGTTCTGGAGATAGGCGGCGAAAACGGAAAACACGATTGGATCATCAAAGCTCAAGTTTCTGCTCGAGAAGTCTTTTTTTAAAGTTGACACCGGATCTCAAGTCAGCCTGCTACCGTTTTCAGTGTACAAAAAGCTGCGAGCGCCAGAAGCGTTGAAGCCCAGTAGCTCTGTCCTGCGAGCGTACACAGGAGGAGTTATAAGAAACTTTGGAACGACGTGCCAGAAGGTGACCGTCGGAAAGGCTACTAATAGTGTGAAGTTCTTTGTCGTGAAAGATGGTCGCCAGGCCATACTGGGACTGGACGCAAGCGAAGCCTTAGGAATTCTGCAGCGCACAGTGGACGCCATCGGAACTTCGGAAGAGTACAAGGCTACTAAATATTTCAGGCACCTTTTCGATAAATTAGGCTGCCTGAAGCAGCCCTACAGCATGGTCCTGCAGCCTGGTGCCGCCCCCGTCGTCCAGCCAGCCCGCAGGGTGCCCCTGTTTCTCCGTCAGCCTCTTCGTGACGAGCTCCAAAGAATGGAGCAAGCGGGAATCATCAATAAAGAAGACTCCCCGACCGGGTAAGCCCTTTGGTTTTGGTCAAGAAAAAAAATGGCAGACTTCGGGTCTGCATGGACCCAAGAAGGATTAATGAGCATGTAAAGAGGCAGCACTACCAGCTTCCCAAGCGGGAAGACATAGAAGGAGAACTGGCCGGCGCAGTCTACTTCAGCTGCCACGCAAACTCTGGCTTCCACCAGATACCACTGGACGAGAAAACGTCGAAAATATGTACTTTCGCAACTCCTTTTGGCAGATACCGTTACCTCCGGCTGCCTTTTGGTATCTCGTCGGCGCCAGAAGTTTTCCAAAGGACACTGAGTCAAGTGTTCGATGGTCTACCTGGCGTGCACGTGTATATTGACGACATTCTGGTGTGGGGCGCGACGCGGAAAGAGCATGATGACCGCCTATACCTAGTGTCAGCGTTGATAGCTGCTGAAAAAGCTGGTTTAACGTTTAACGCTCAGAAATGTAGGTTCGGCTTAACGGAAATACAGTTCCTGGGTGCCATAATCGGAGCAAAAGGTATCTCGCCCAATCCAAAGCTGGTGCAAGGCCTGCTGGAAATGCCGGTGCCAAAGAACAAAACTGACATTCAGCGTATGCTGGGAGTGATTAACCACTTCGGAAAATATGTGCCGCACCTGTCTGAAAGAACGGGGCTGTTGCGAGCGCTTATCAAAACTCATTCGGTGTTTGAGTGGACCAAGGACCATGCGAGCGAGTGGAACAGCATCACGCAGATTCTTAGTACAGCGCTCATGTTAGCAAATTTCGATCCTCGAAGGGAGACGAAGATAACGTGTGACGCATCGAAAGACGGCGTCGGTGCGGCGCTTTCGCAGTGTCACGGCGGTCACTGGCGACCGGTGGCTTACGCATCCCGAGCGCTAACGCACGTGGAACAACGTTACGCACAAATTGAACAAGAGGCGTTTAGCATTTTGTTCGGTTGCGACAAATTTCACCAGTTTGTTTACGGGCAGAAGGTCGTCATTGAGACAGACCACAAGCCGCTCCTGTCTGTTGCAATGAAAGGAATTTGTGACATGCCGCCTCGTTTACAAAGATTTTTTTTTAAGACTTCTCAAATACGACTATGTCCTGCAGCATGTTCCAGGGAAGCACCAAGTCTTGGCAGATATGCTGTCACGGGCGTCTCCCGGCGGTCAGGTCGACAAGGCTGGTGCCACAGACGACGTGGAAGTACACGCGATTCAGCTCCCATGGGTTCCATGGTGACGGAAGCAACGCAAGAAAAACTGGCTGAAGAGACTGCTCGGGACGACTACGTGCAGTCGAGCATCAGCAGCCTGTCAGCTGGCCAGCCACTCCAAGGTGAACTGAAACCTTTTGCATCGGCACTATTTGTGGTGAACGGAATACTCTTTAAGGGAACAAAAGTGTTCGTACCGAGAAGCATGCGACAGGAAATCCTACAAAGAATTCACGCCGGTCATCTCGGTTTACAGAAATGCAAAGAAAGGGCACGACGCCTTGTTTTTTGGCCGGGTCTCAACGGCGACATCACCCTGCTGATACAGAACTGCTCTACATGTAGAAAGTTCTCTTACAAGCAACCAGTACAACCACTACTAATGCGCCCACTTCCGAGCTGTGCATGGTGCAGGGTTGGGGTTGACATATTTGTTTTTGGAGGAAACTCGTACCTCGTTGCGTTTGACGCGCTTTCCAATTTCCCAGAGGTCGAGAAGCTGACGGACACAAGCGCAAGAACCACGATTGCGGCACTCAGATCCATGTTCGCAAGGTACGGCATACCGCTCGAAGTCTGCACCGACAATGGACCGCAGTTTTCCAGTCACGAGTTCTCCGCCTTCTCGTTGAGGTATGACTTCAAACACGTCACGTCCAGCCCCCACTACCCTCAGTCTAACGGACTCGTAGGAAAGGGTGTACAGATTGTCAAACGCATTCTGAAGAAAACTGAAGAATCCAGGGACGACTTCTGGTTAGGCCTGCTGGCCTACCGCTCTTCGCCATTAGAAGACGGCTGATCTCCGGGGGAACTTCTTCAAGGCAGGCGTCTTCGGACTAACATTCCGGACTTTGGCGAAGTAACAGCCACTACAGTAAAGAAACACGTTCAAATTCGAAAAGGGCAACCACTGCTACCGTTAGCTCAAGAGAACGTCGTGAGGATTAGAGACACTGCATGGTCGCGGAAAGCCAAGGTGGTTGACACGGCCGCTCCCAGGTCTTAAGCGGGAAACACATGTACGACGAAACCTTCCGATCCGACGTGCGGACGGCCGGAATGACCTTGGGGGAAAGGGTTTTCGTAGCACCGGAGAGCGTTGAAAACCCTCGCCTCCGACCGTCGAATTGCGCGGTCGGACGTTGGATCGGACGGTTTCGTCGTACAAATGTTTCGCGCTTTACCGTGTGTTGACAGAAGATCACCGAATGCATGCTGAGACGTAACCGGCAGCACATGCTACATACCAGAGAGCACTATGCGGAAGCGAGTGACGACGACGACTGGAGTACGCTCGGTCCAGACGAGAATGGCACCGAGCTGCCAGTCCAGACAGAGTCGACCCCGAGCAACGAGGCGACGTCACAGATCCAGGAAACTCCAAACGGCGGTGCAGCACCTACGGCCAACAGAAACCTGGCCACTGGTACGACGACGCAGCCCTTAGCACCGTCACGCCAACAGCAACCTTCAGGCGATGGCGGGTCAGGGTCGCAAGCCAGGAAGTCGACTCGCACGGTGAAGCCTTCAGAACGTCTTCATTATGACTCTGACTTCAATCAAGTGGCATGAACTTGTACTTTGTACTTTGTCTTTTGTTACCCGTGAAGAGATGTATCGGGCTTATCATGGTACAACGCCTCGCTTGACAAGGCGCTAGTCATGCGCAGTGCGCCCGGCGCTATTTGATAAATACCGCCGACGTCCATTAAACAAGGTTCTTGTTGCTCTGCACACGATCCTGTCGACTGCCTTTTTATCGTCAATGATACAGTAATCAGTGTCGGCTAAGCTGTTTCCTTTCTGTTAATTTCACTAACAAAACTTTAGTTGCGAGAGCAGCTTCGTCCTGTCGTGTTTGTTGTCTTGACTCTGTCGTCGTCGTTTGAGCGGTTTTCATCATGTATAACGTTTACCAACTCGCCCTATTCGCTACCTCACAGAAGACTACTTCTTAGTTTTATAGGTCACGAGTAACAACGGTGCCAGTGTGCAGCTCTGAAGGTCATGGCTGGCTCACCGTAGAAGGGCACTATCATACAAAGGCAACGTGTGGAAACACCAGCACGAACGGCTAGAAAACGTGCATGTCCGTGGAAGGAAGAAGCCTCGATATCCTACTGACTGTTTTATGCTATTTTCAAAGGTTAACAAAAGCTTCGTGGTTGCGCATGCACTTTCGGATTTTCGGCATTTACAGTTTTAATTTTTAGGTTTTAGGCAACATTATTAAGTTTTTGAACTTTTTCCTGCTCTTCAGGTTCATAAAGTTTTCAGTTAGGCTTTCGTTGCCTAGAGAGTAAGCCACAGAAAACACTCGCCCGCAATTATTAATTTGGGAGAAATATACCTAATAAGCTTAATAAATAATACAAAAAAGTATATTTCCTTTTTTTACAAAGCTGACGAATTTTAATGATAATAAAATGATATATATGTTACGCGTGATCAAGCAGCCTCCATATAAATAGAAGAAAAAAAAATGGGTGAGCTTTTATCCGCATACGCTCAATGGCCGGTGAACTTTTCGCCGCATCCGCCGGTGTTGCGGTGAGCTTTTCTCCGGCGAGCTTATCTCCGATGAGCTTCTCTCCGGGATTCCGTAGCTGCGCATGGCACCAGGCGCCTAAAGGCTAGCCCACATGGCGCGTTTTTCAGTGCGTCTAGACGCGCGTCTCGGCTTGGCGCGCGCGCTAAGCAGGACGCGTGCGCCCAGTCAAACCACACGCAGCGCTTCCGTGCAGCGCTTCGCGTCTGCGTTTACGAAGCGTCTGCCCAACGTAGCCAGACGCGCTTAAGAAACAAAAGCAAATATTAAATAGAAATCCCGCGGTAAATGATGGCTACATGCCGTAATATTTAATTTTAGTAATAGTAAGCACTCATTTTTATTACAGCAATCGCAATGAAGCTCAATTTCACTAATTTTCATCCTTTTTAGTGCGTACGCCTCATCCACGTTTCGATACGCCATTGGCATCACCATCGCCGGCGCCAAAACCGCCAAAACATTTGCCGCTGGCCGCTGGCCGCTACAGAGGTTACGTTGTTGCGGTTGTTGCCGGTAGTATTGATTTTGTATCTTTGTCTCTCGGTGTCCTTGTATTCTTTACATTTGGCCTGCCAGAGTGCAGGATGCTTTTGTACTTCGCTAGGTTCTCTCTGTTCCGCTGAAGCAGCGTCAGCCTCTCCCGCGGAGCAGAGAGGATTTCCTGGACTTGTGTAAAAGGTATGATAAACTGATATCCGCGGGGGGAAGGACGTAACTACCCATGTTCGCCCTGCTGCTAGCGTTGGCGGGGCCTAAAAGCCGTTTTTATTTAAGGCCGCGAGCGTGCAAATTTTTTAAACTCCGCGCGCGCGGGTGTGTGTGTGTGTGTGCGTGCGCGCGTGCGCTCTGCCTTGGAATGGCACAGGGCTGCTACCCGTTTTTGTGTGTGTATCTTTCTGTTTTGAGTGTTTTATTTATTTTCCTTTCCCGTATCCCTTCCCCTACTTGGCGGCGGGCTAGCAGGCCCACCTGCGTAAGGGTCTCAACCTTTTTGCCTAGCCTCGCACGCTGCCGAGTGGGTATCGCAATATGTGCAAATAAAAAGTATTATTATTATTATCGCCTTTGTCTCGAGGTCCGTGGCGAAAACTACAGTCTTACAGTGGCGAAAACAGTGGAGAAAATTCAAACGCTCCTTGCAACTAGTGAACACGGCGGTTCATTGGTTGTTGCCTTCTGGACGCAGAGCGAGACGCGACGCGTGGACGCAAAATATCTGGCTCCTCCAGATACGTCGGAATGCGCCAAAAAACGCTGCGTTTTGTCCCGGCGCCGGAAGTGACGTCAAAGCGCAGACGCGACGCAGACGCGGAGAAAAGCGCACCATGTGGGCTAGCCTTTACACGAGCTGGAAAGGGCACTAGAGCAGCAGCTTTGTAGCGTGGACAACCGCTCCAGTTGTCAGACAACTCCCTCCAAGTCCTTAGCGTCGAGATGTGTTAATTGTTAATCAGTCACACTTTTTCTTCTAATCATTCCGACGTCGCATTTAGTCTTTTTTTTTTTTTCTTGTCTATAAAGTGGGTGACAGGTTAAGTACACCGTAGATGCTGCACCTCCAACACGCGTTCGTTGCCTCGCGTATGGCTTTGGCTGCGCTTGCCACGAAGTGCTATCAAAGTCATAAAGCTCGCGCTCTATGGGCGTCGAAATGTTTCGGTGGCGCCGTCGTATGGTTCCTCCTCGTGACGTAATTACCTTGCGAACAACAAGTTCGATGGTGTTCGTAGTTAGCATGATGGAAGCTTGAAATCACTGCGCTCTGAAACCAACGCTGCCAACATCGTCAAGATCGAAGTTGTTACATAACTCTTACTACCGTCGATGAGAAATCCTTTGCTGACGTCAGCGTTCGGCCAATCGTGGCAGGCCGACCACTGCGACACCTTCGATCGCTCACGTCGCCAATAGGCGGAGCATCTACAGTGTACACTTTTCGCAAGTCCCGTGTATTTGGCGAATATTTGGGGTGAAAAACACGTTATTTACACAAATTACCATAAATTTACACGATGAGTAACGGATAATTCGATCAGAAATCATGCGAGGTTGTAAAAAACGTGTTTTGGTTCGGTCATACACGCATAACCGTGTAGCCGACCTCGATAACACGCATCGCCCCCGGCGACGACCGCGGCATTGCCGGCTATCGAAGCACCGGAATGCTTGGGGACACACTTAGAAAGGACCGTCGAGACAAATGCCGCGGAAAGAAACATGTCTCGGAGACAGATATGCACCAAAAGCAATTGCGCCATGTCGCAGGACGTTGGCGAAACCGGCGCTTACCGGGCTCGCCGCCATCTTTTGGTCGATGGCAATGCGGCTTCCCTCATGTCGCCCATGTTTGTATTTAGTTTAGGGGTCCTGATAACAGTTTCTTAGACACCACAAATAAAGTTATGGGTCTAATTATTCGTTGCAAACAGTTAAAATGGATAAAAAAAGCGTGTCCTCGATGTGAACACGTGACATTGCAGTTGGTTTCGTTTTTGCTTCAACCTTCAACTGCAAGCGATCTGGCCACGGCGCAAGCGCAACGCCGATGTACGCTGGAAGCGCCTTGGCTGGAAGCAAGCGCCGGTTGGCTTTCGTTGGTTTTGGGTTTTTGTTTGACCGGAGAAAATCTGGCAAGTACGCATGGCGCCGCTACTGTTTTGGTTTGACGGGACGCGAGAAGCTTCGCATAGAGCTTCGGAGTTTGCGAGCACATAGTGAAGACGTGACCGGAGAAGTGCCCCTGTGATGTTCTTGGAAGACGGAAAGTAGCATTCGTAATCGTCGTGTGTGCTTTGAAAGCGAAGGGAGTCACAGGGTCCACGAGTTCGCAACCACAAGCCAAGGTTCACGACAGCGCGGCGTTGACTTCGGCGATCTCGTTCTGTTTGGTGCAACCCGGCGATGCGAAAAAGAGCTGAAACATTCGTCGTATATGGTGCGGTGCTTTGTATTCCGGGTCTGTTCGAACCACGCTTTTAACACGGAGCGCAAATTGTTTGTTGCGTGGTGGAGGTTCAACGGGTACAGTCCCGTCGTCGTCAGCTGATCCGGTCCAGCTGGTCCGGGAGGACGCAGCGAGCGTTTTTAAAAGTAAATCTTCCTTCGTTCCGTTTCAAACTGTAGAAGTATCCCGACACATACCGTGAGTAAGAAGCAGCGGGCGTTTTCAACAAAATTACGTTGTTTTAATTGAATAATGGACTCCGGATTGTTGTCTTAAATCTGCCGTTTTTTATGCTTCGTGTTGGACTGCGTTTGCATAGCGACGCACACCGCTCGAGTAGATGATTCGGTCCTGCAACGCGTTGGTTGCGCCACTCATGCGGCGTGAATAAATTAGGGCAAGGTTTCCTACCTGCCCACAAATGCATGTACTGAGACCATTTTTTATGTTGTGAACGTAGTGCTCTTTCTTTATTTTGGAAGACGCGTTGGTGCATTTATTATGGTACAATCACTTGAGAGTTGAGAAATTGGAGAGCGAGCAAGCTTTCTCAACTTTGTCTCTTTCTCTCTGGCACTGCCCTGTTTCAGTTTCAGTAGGCATATCTACTAGCAGGTACAAACTGCTCTAAAGCAGGTAAAAAACGGGAAGCTTAGAACGGTGCGAACTCCGTGTTTCGCGCTTTTCGCATGGTGACAGGGTAAATGCTTTTGTGAGATATGCGGAATATGCAAGCGATTTTGTTATGCCCGTCGTTTGCATCTCTCCAGCAAAACGAATAAGATAATCTACTACAAAGGCGCAATCACAAGCCAAGATTTAAGATAGCAGTCGTTTGCTTCGGTGATCCGTGTAGCTGTATTTTACCCTGCTCTCTGCAACACCGTGTCATGACGAAGAGCTGGAATGGTCACGGTTTGTGCTGGCCTCCCGGTTGACAGAAACCCGCGTCGCCCGCATCGGCACCGAGTGCGCTTGGGCTGTTGATGCTCCAGCCTTTCATCCGCGGCTTGTCGCCAGCTCATCCTGCTGCTCAACGGTGAGGAAGCGGCGAGAGTAACCTCGGAAGTGAATGTAAATCCTCGTTCATTCAGTTATCCGGTGTCAAAGTGTGGAAGATGTCCGACGTGTACTAAGGGCGGGAACTACGAGCGTTTTGCCTTGCTTTTATAACCGAAACCAGACCAACGAGATAACTGCCTTGCGTACTCTAAAATGACGGAAGCAATAATTTTCAACAGGTCGAGTACGTCACCGGGGATGTAGGCGAGACGGTGCACACTGTTTAAACGCTTGCAGTATCCACGAGTGGGACCAGAAAAGCGACGTCAACAGAGAAGGAGCTCGGGATTCAGCATAATGCACTGCTACGTGCCCGTGTATCTTCAAAGTTCGGGGTGGTGGCAGTATAAAAAAAAGACGCATCAGCGCCCCACACCAGTGTTCACGAATAACACCGGTCACAAACTCCCAAGCCCCACCGCTCTTCTCGACACCGACACGACATACGACAACAAACTGCATTAAAACGCCCCAAAAGTGAAGGCTTCTGCTCTCGTACTGCAACTGCTGCAACTAGCGGAAGTGAAGTGTTGGGCGGATGTCCGGATGTCCTTCACAAAAATATATAAAAAATGATTTGCGCAAGGATCATTTTCATTTATTATTGTATTCGTAATGACAAAATCCCAATAATTTGTTTTTCTATCTGATTCATGCTAGTCGGACTGCTCATAACACTGATCAAGCAAGAAAGTAACAAAAATTTGAACTTTTTCATGACCGGTTTAAGATTTATTGTTAACATATCGTTATTTATTGTAACGGACTAACATTATAGATTTTGCCTCCATACTTTTAAATGCAAACATTTCTAACACACGGCTGTCCATTGCGCCGTGTTTTGTGTATTCTTCTATAAATATGTAATGGTCAGCGACCAAAGAGCTCACCCGCACATGTCAAGCTAATATGCGCCGCGGGGAGGAATGGCTATCGAGTAGGAAGTGTCGGGCGTAGTGTCGGTTGTTGTGTTTGTGTACATGTCGGTGCTGTGTGCCTGTGTGCTGTGTTTCCTGCGTTGTATGTAGGGTTGCTGTGTGGTCGTGGTCGTTCGCAGTGTTAACAGACTCGTCTTTTTTTTTTTTTTTAAAACAGGCTGCTAGAAATCTTGATAGGTGGCGCAAGTTACCGCCCGATTCTAAATAGTTTGCTCAAGTTATTTATCCATGTGAATACGGCATGAGTTTTTTTTTTTTCTATTTTTTTTTTTTTTATTTAGCGGCTTGTTGAAGCTACCGACGCCGCCGACCGCCGACAACGCACGTACGTACGTACCTTTGCAAGTAGCTACGTACGCCGCTTGGAGACTTTACTGTGTATAAAAGACATCGAACGAGAACTAACGCGCCCTGTGTGCTTTTAATTCGCCTGAAAGGCGCGCGGCTCACTGGGCTCGTCTCTCGCCTGTTCTCGCCCGCTGGCCGCCATGTTTCATAAGGAACACGCTCGAAACGGTTTTGCGGAAGGCAGACACGGTGTAGCGTGTTAAGTTTACACAGCACCTCATGTGTAGACGAAAAACACAGATGGCCTCGTGTAAAACGAACACGTTTCGACGTGTCCGCTATGGGACAACGGTTTACACGTCTGGGCGTGTTATTTTTGCTAACAGTGTACGGCTCACCACTGATTCACGGCGTGGCCGATTAGGTTAATTTAACCTCGCATCTAAATTTTGTCGGCTATACATTTGTAAGCCCTGCAGACAATACCACAATTCAACCAAAACCTCTCTCTCTCGCTCTTCCTCGTTTAGACTTCAAGCGACAGGTTCGGTTCCGGTTTGAGATGTCACTGCTGACTTCCCGGTGCTCCTGTGAATTTTGTAAGCCAAGTATGCGTCTAAAAACTATGGCAAAAAAAAATCATGGGTTAAATTAGTAATAGAATGACCCTAGAAAGCAAAAAACAAATTCAGTTAAGTACAAATATCTGTAAAATTCATTTTAATATCCCTCTAAAGAACTCGAGGAAGCTAGCAAATGGCACGGCACTACTGACAATGTGTCAGTCCAGAAATGCGATTTGAACTGAGACACGGAGCCTGTGAAGAGCCTTTCTCTGTGACCCAGCGCAATCCCTCGACCGACGCAGTGTGCGTATTGGTTCATCAGACGTCGAAGCTCATGTACCCGCCACACAAGGAGTGCAACCGGTACACTCATGCACTTGTCGTAGGTGCAGCAGGTTCATATATGCATAATACGTAGATGCGTGTGTTGCAGCAATAGTATCATCCCAGGATCGCGTTGGTGTCGCAATTTTAGCCCATACGATTTTAAAAACTTGAAAATGAGAACCCTACTAGAGTCAATGTTTCCTACTGACGTTTTTATTGATTTCTTTTTACATTCATCTTAGTTCCGGAAAAATAAAAGGATTAACGCTTGTATATATTTTAGAAGGTTCACTGCACAAATGTTGTTGCTAGTCTCATAAGTGTCATGCAAGGATATCGTATTTTCCCCCTTTAATTTCACCAACCTAAAATAAAAGTGAAACTGTTTTCTACAATATTTTTTTCTTTTTCTAAATTTTACTTTTTGCCACAAAAAAAAAAATAGAACATAATTTCTTACTCGCTTTCACCTGTTGTA
Source organism: Ixodes scapularis (assembly GCF_016920785.2). Lineage (NCBI taxonomy): Eukaryota > Metazoa > Arthropoda > Arachnida > Ixodida > Ixodidae > Ixodes > Ixodes scapularis. The sequence continues at coordinate 31,807,261 of NW_024609868.1, forward strand.
ACCAAGTCATCTGGATTAACCTTGACGATTCGGTATGATCTTATGGGAAAGCTATTAACCCATTAAAATTTAAAATCCTGGATCCGGTGTGTGCAACGCAACAAGCAAAACAGAAAGAAAGTTTGATAAACGGCGGGGTTATATTTTATTGTATTGTATTAGTTTTATTGTGCATTAATGATTGGCCGCGCCATATATCCACTAAGATACCACTTTACGCTGACGATGTTTAGTATACCACACGATAAACTCTACTCATAAATTTACTTTTCTCGACAATTCATTTGGGATTTTTTGTACGTGGTGGACAAAGCACATTTACAGGACTTGTAACAAATCCCTTAAAAGACTTGGATACCTGGGGCGTATACGTTACGTGTGTGGCACCGATACAAAGCTTTTAACTTATAAACTTTAATTCGCCCAATCCTCGATTATGGTTCTATAATTTGGTTTCTCTACAAACAATCTGACAAAAATAAGGTCGAATCAGTTAAAGGGCAACTCCGGTTCATACTTTCGATTTTGGGATTATGTCTGATTTTAGCGCAGTCAGCGTCCCTGAATTGCAAGGTGTATTTTTTTTTTTTTTTCTCGTTATTCTGCGTAGTTTGAAAGATATTGACGCCTCAAAGTTTTGCTAGGGGCGTGGCCGACAAAACTGAAACTAGCCGCTCGAGGCCCCGGCAACCGTGGAAATCAGCCGCCACGTGGACGTGACGTCAGGATCGTTCTCGTTAACGAGTACGCGGGCCAAGCAGCACCTACCTCTGTTGCGCTAGCCGCCTAAAGATAGGAGGAAAGCTGATTTCGTTTTAATTCTGTATACGTGGTAGTTATCCAGAATATGTAGCAAGAGTTAGTGCGTATACCCAAAAGCTATAGTGACTGGAAAACCCGTGAACTCGTTCGGTGCCGTACTCGGCAGCTGTCATCGGGGCTCCGTGGATGGAGCGGCGTTGCTCTACGCCGCGCTGCCAGTGACGTACAGTACTGGGGGCCCTCTCGCTTTCGCGCTGCGGACACGAAGCTTTGAGGCTCTCCGACGCGGGGCCGCGGCATCCGAACACACGTGTGCTGGGCTGTACACGTCTGTTTGTTCGTTCTTTTTCCTCAGGCATGTAAAAGCCAAATTTGTAAGCTACGGCACTAATTTACCCCATAAGTTCGTCTAGGAGGTAAATCCGATTTGTAAAAATATTAAAAAAAAAACTTGTGCAATAAAAAAGTGGCTCTATAGGCAGACATTATCTTTTCAAAGCTAGCAAAAGTTTTTGTGGGTTATAGAGGAAAACAAAGAACGTTAGTAAGGTGAGAAGAACACTTTCTTTCCCTTCCACATTCCCACCCCACCCACGATTTTTTTTTTTTTTAATACATAGGATTTTATATTTTTCATTCGTTACTTTTGACTAATGCAAGTGTGTTTTGTTTTTTTCTTTGGGGGGGGGGGGGGGGGGGCATTGCTAAATATTGTACTTGGCATCCTTCGAGGAACAGCAGTCTTTGGCGCACCGAGCTGCTCGCTAAAACGAGTCTTGGAGTCCTCAAAAGCAAATAAACCAAAAGGCTATACCGAAGCTACACGGGCTACAGATAAAAGCAACGGCTTAACACGCCAATCACAAGCCGAAGTAGTGGTGCTAGAGGCTCAAAGAAGCGCACTTTACACTGCTCGACTGCGCAACGGGTGCGGCCGTCCGGACCGGAGGAAAAAAAAGAGAACGATGTTGACGTCACGGCCCAACGTTGCTTTAACGATCGGCGACCCGCTGGCCGCCCGCTAAGGAACAGCGGCTCGCGGCGGGTCGCATTTTTATTATCGGCATTAGTTGAGAATGCGGCGTCCCCAGGACTTAATATTTTGGCTGGGGTCGTATTTTGTGTCACTACAGCTATACCAGTAATTTATTTCATTTGGAGTTTTGGCTGGAGTTAATCAGTACGTTTTATTTGTGGTCGGTACGACCGAAACTTTTCTCCTTCCTCTATCCTTCCCGTGTTAGGCCTAAGTCCTCTTTCTGAGCGTCGTGATGTTGAGCGCCTAAAGACATTGCAATTTATGAACTCATCACGTTTTGACTCTTCACTCACCCCCCTCTGTAACGCCCCCAGGGCCTTGAGGGTATGTAAATAAATAAATAAATAAATAAATAAATAAACATGAAGTTTATCAACCCAACTTCAACGAGGCGCCACCACGATTTAAATAAATAGTTTACCTTTTCATCCACATACCGACATGTTTAAATAGTTTCTTTCCTCACACCATTCAACGTTTGAATTTGTTAGCAGGAAACGTCCGGTCACTATACAACCTGAAAAATTTTCTCAGTGCCAATGACAGTGGTTTATTGTGATTCCTTGACTGTCTGTATAAATAATATCCACACCTGCCATAGCCCCCCCAAATCGGAGCTGCAGTAAGTAATATATATATATATATATATATATATATATATATATATATATATATATATATATATATATATATATATATATATATACAGGGTGTTTCAGAGAACGCAGGCCAAATCGCTCCCGCGAAAACTACTCATCGCAACGAAAAAAGACTTGTGGCGTTTTGGTCCTGGGCCAGGGGCCCATTTAGGAAAATTATTAAAGTCCGGGATAATTAAGTTGTTAATTATTTTTGCGTAATTAACTTTTTTAATATTGTGTTTAAAGGGATACTACAACGAAATTTCGGCGCTCATTTTTTTGTCTATATGTGTTCAAAAGAGCAGTATCACATGGAACATACCAATATCTTGTTAAAAAAAAGTCTCGAAAAGGAATTTTAGAATGAATTAAACGATTAGCAAAGAGCACCTGGTGGATGTCGCTAACACCTCGTTTGTAATGCTCGTCTAGGAACCTTGACAGCTAATGACGGAGGTTGTCTCGACTCCGGCCACGACGAGAGAAGGGGAGAAGGAGGAACTCCCCTCTTCCCGAGAATCCCTTTTGTGTGTCGCAGAAGTCGCTATTGTCCCCCTAGAAGATTATACAAGATTAACCCGTCACTCAATATTCGTACAAAAGCAGCCGCTTCGGTGGCTGGAACGACTAAGCCATCCTCTCGACGTCAGCCTTGCCGTAGCTTTGCTCGTCTTGAGACGACCTACGTCACGATTGCGTTGGATGTCACGTGCTCTAAGCTGGGCCTTCTCCGAGCGCTTGCCAGAGTGGGCCGATTATAACGAAAAATACAGCCACCAGGATCAAAATACAAACGTGCGATTGTCATTTACGGATATTGTGGATCATATTCAACCTATTTTGGAACACGACGGGAATATTTTAAATTTCGTTGAAGTGTCCCTTTAAGGGCATGGTTTCAATTAGAAAGTTGCTCAACATCATCAAAAAACACTAAATCAACAAATTGCAGAACGATAGAAGGCACGCGAAGCATTTTACGCAGTGCTTGTTGCGAAATGCGACCTTTCATGTAATTGCTGATTGCCGTGCGGGAATCGCTCACGATGGTGTGGCAGTCCGGATCGAGGGTCACCAGGGCGATGGCCACTTCCTTGACCGTCTTGGCGTTTCGGGTTACGATGCTGGCGGTACGTTTGAGCGAGCCGCCTACTGTGGTAGCCGCCGCGAAGCGGTGCCCGTCTTGATATTCAGCTGCGTCGACGAAGGTGACGCCCGTGGTGTTGCCATAGGCTCTAATGAGGGAGGCAGCCCTTGCCTTCCGACGTTCTTTATTGTAGTCCGGGTGCATGTTTTTGGGGATAGGGTCGGCATGTAGCCAGGTCTGTATGTCGCGTGGAATCGGGTGTTTGTCTCCATGTTGACAGTGGTAGGTGATGCCGAGTTTAGTTAGAACGTGCCGGCCCGTTTCTGAGAGGGTGAGACGCTTCAGATGAGACCGACGCTGTGCTTCTAATAATTCTTCGAGGGTGTTGTAGAGTCCTAATTGGAGCAGAAGTTCCGTGCTGGTGTTGTTTGGCAGTCCTAGGGCTAGCTTGTAGGCGCCGCGTGTAATGATGTCCTATTTCGTCTTTTCTGCTTTGTACCAATCACGGAGGGCGGCGACGTACGTGATGTGACAGATGACGAACGAGTGAACAAGGCGGATGAGGCTTTATTCCTTCATGCCCTGTCACCGGTTGGTCACTCGCTTCATCACCCGCGACGTATTGGCCGTCTGTCGGAGGATCTTGGATATAGCCGTTGAGTTGGCGCCGTTGGCTTCGATGGTCATGCCGAGGACCCGGATGGTGGAGACCACGGGTATGGTTCCGCCATCCCTCATGTGGAGTCGGATTTCCTCGTAGTGGCGTTTGTGCGTAGAGCCTAGCGGTGGGCGTCCGCGGAGTGTGGGGCGGTATAGGAGGAGCTCTGACTTGTCGGGGGAACATCGGAGTCCCGTGCCTAGATAATTTTCGACGGCATCGATGGCGTCTTGCAGAGTGGTTTCAATTTGGCCGTCACTGCCCGTTGTGGCCCAGATGGTAATGTCGTCGGCATAGATGGTATGTTCTATGCCGTCGAGCTTCTGTAGTTCCTGTGCTAATCCGAGCATGACCAAATTGAATGCCATTGGGGAAATCACAGAGCCTTGTGGGGTTCCCACGCATCCGAGAGTGAATTCCTCCAATTGAATACCTCCAACCGAGAGGTACGAAAGTCGGTTCGATAGAAAGTCTCGTACGTAGTTGCAGGTTGGCTCGCCGAGGTTGAGCAGGGACATGCGTTCGAGGATGGTAGAGTGCGCGACGTTATCGAAGGCGCGTTCGAGATCGAGACCCAAGATCGCCTTCGTGTGTCGGGATTTGCCATCGAGGATTTGATGCTTGAGTTGAGCATGGCGTCCTGGGCTGAGAGATGCGCTCTAATGCCGATGATTGAATAGGGGTATGCGGACGTGTCTTCAAGGTTAGAGTTTATGCGGGTAATGGTGTATTCGCACGACAGAGTTTCTTCCCGAGGTTCTGAGGTCACGTGCTCCGCGTCACGGACGTTCGCTGATCCCCCGTGCTCGCGGCATGCTTGCAGGGACCCGAGGAGAATCTGTGACAGTTCTACAGAATATCCGCCGTTCCGTCGGTATCCGTCGGAGCGACCTGGCCCCCTCTTTTGTCCCCCTGCTTTTGGGGAGAGATAACGACCAATAGCTTTGAAGTGTGGGGTGCCTTTTCTTCGTTATTTTTTGCCTGTCTTTTTGTTCGACGAGCCCCAGAAAGTCGCAGCAGGCTTGAAATGTGGGGTGTCTTTTCTTTATTATTTTTTCCCAGCCTTTTGTTCAATAAGCCCCCGAAAGTCGCCAACGGGTTTTCGAAAAGGAAAACTCCGGCGACTCAACTGCATGCGACTCCGTCGTGCGAATGCTCGCTTGGATTTTCTGCATTGCCTCCGCCTTCTCGTGTCGTTTCCTTCTCTCAGCTCTATGACGTTCTCGGCTTTCTCCGGGGATAAAGATCTCTCGTGCGAATGCTCCATAACCTTACCGATACACGAAGTTAACGAGATGGGGCGGAGATTGGCAAGGCTAGATGGCTTGCCAGGTTTTGGAATGAGAATTACTTGGGCCGTTTTCCATGATGAGGGAATGGGCACTTGGCGCCAGCAGTCGTTAATGTACTCGGTGAGGTGTTCCACGGAGGGGTCGTCTAGGTTTCTCAGAGTTTTGTTGGTGACGCCGTCCGGGCCTGGGGCTGAACGGCTGTTCAATTTGCGCAGGGCAGCGTGTACCTCTGCCACGCTGAAGTCCTCATCGAGGGCAGAGTTAAAGGGACCATGAAACGATTTTTTTACTTTCGCTAAATACAACTCGGAATCACTCCGTAACGTTAATAATCATATAAACTTGCCTTAATATTTTTTTTTTTTGTAAGGAAGGGCAATTGGCAGGTAAATTCGAGAAATATGGGCATTCTTTATCCCCTCAACTCTGAGCCAGAACAAACGGCCACGTGGCCTGGTGCCTATTTTATGCCGCCAACGCCAACTGGTTGATAGGATATGGTACCTTCTACACAGCAGGTGTACATTCATGCATGTGTCGACAGCGCAGCAGGTTCAGGTACTAGGAATACCGCGATAGCCTCATCGCAATTTCGCAATGGCACCTAGAATTTACTACAATTAATCTTACCAGCGTTTTTTTTTTTAAATTGATTTGTTTTTGTTTGATAATGATTACATTTTGTCTTATTCTCATATTGCTATCCAGCCATCTGGATCACAGCGTTGAAATAAAACGCAACTGCAATAGTTGTCAAGGAACATGTTTTTTTTGCAGAGTTTTTTTTTTAATTTTTTTTTTGTTGTAATTAAGCCATATAGATCACATTGTTGCTATGACTAGAACCACTGTTTTTTATTATTATTTTTTACTAAGGTGTTTTTTTGCGTATTCTCTGCAGAAGTCCATTTTTCGTTTTATTTTCGAATCCAGTCACCCAGATAAACCTTAAGGCTTGAACTATTCCGATTCATTTTGTGCAAGGGTTAATAAAAGGTTTTAGTAGATCGTTCCGTTACCTCCGATAGCCCCGATACCGATACTATGCATGCTCAAGGGAGGCGGTGGCGGAGTATCGGGTATCGTTATCGGAGTCATGGGAACGATCTACTAAAACTCTCTAATAAACCACTTCAATCTAAATCGTAGATCCGGTGTGTGCTCAGCAACGCAACAAGCAAAACAGCCAGAAAATGTGATGAAAGGGATGATGACACGAATCTTCAAAGAAGGTCGAAAACCACATTTTTTTTTTTTTTTGCAAAAATTCTAGAAGTTTTTTTGTTTTTGTTTTTCCCCATAATTTGCAAATTGTGAGGAAAGAATTACGACATCGCCCTGATTTAACTGAACGTTGCCATCCTATACCTGGGGAAAACTTCCACTGGCAATGAGTCAAGGCCGCGAACGCACCTTGACCGCCGATCGAGGCATGTGCACTGGCACTATTCATATCCTTTGAAATGCAACAGGAAGTTGTTTCCGACGGTGTCTATGTTCGGAGCGTCTGTGCTGTGAGCCACGGCCGCTTGATCACTGCCGCTTCGCTACGGCCTGCCGCTTTACCGGGGGATGCATATAGACAGAGTGACCCAGCTGAGTGTCCTGCGTTCGTCGCTGCAGGCGCGGCCAAGCGGACACGAGTTTTAATTGTACATTTTCCAAAACACGAGCGGAGCATATACAGTTGCTCTAAACCATAGCCTCCTATATACTGACAAAGCCTGGCAGATCGCCACGAGAAGCGGCCGCCGAAATGGAAAAGGTGGAGCGGCGGACAAAGGATGAGAGGAGAGCAACGTGACTGGCGCCCCGCTGCGGCGAGGCGCCGAAACGCAGCGTCTCGCCACTGCCGCTAGACGCTGCGGCGAGACGCGAGGACCCGAAAGTGTGTTTCGGTTCCTCGTCGCTGCAGAAGCTGTGCGCTGACGTCCAGGTTCCCCGAGAAACGGCTATTTGATGCTCTGTGCTACCAGATCCTCACGCTCCAAATCTGCGATCGGGCACTCTATAGCTCCTTCGTCGAACTGCCAGGCTTTGTGAGCAGAGGACGCTATGTCTAAACAGGTCCCACGAGCGATGCTTTCTGCGTCGCTCGGGTACCGCGCCGTCCCGCTCGTTTGCCTCCAGCTACCGTGGCTAAGGCCCCTTGATGTGTGTCATAAAGTTTTGTCTAGGCGGTGGTCAGCGCCACCAGGCTCAATAGCACAGACTGCGGCCACTTTAAACACTTTCGTTTCCCCCGGCAAAAAAAAAAAAAGAGCCAGCTTTAGGCACGTTCCAGGTGGCACGAGTGTTTTACTCACGTCCACTGGACATCTACATAAAACGCGAGGACATGGGAAGGACATCCCACTGCAGCACAACCGCACAACGACGTGTGATGCCCGCGGGGTGGTTGCGTGACAAACGGTGGTTGCTCGAAAGCTGGCACTGTTTGCCACAACAACCCCATTCTGCACACGGGTTCAGGCATATTGGTAAAGCTAATTAATAGAGACCCCTGTCACAGGGGCATCTCAAAGGGCTTTGGAATTTAGTGGCATTTGCTTTTTTTTATGCAATTACATCGCGCCACACCACCACTGGAAACGGCGTTCATTCACGCCAAACGGCCTATTTGTGCCCAACGGTGTTGGTGTGGAACTCCGTGATCTTTCCATGTACCCGATTCTCGTTTAAATAAAACTAAAAAGATTCGCGTTGTAGTGACATACATTTTTTTTTTTTTTTTTTTTTTTTTATGGGGACAGGAAGAGAGGGAGAGAAAAATATTAGTCCGTTCTCATTTTCGAACTTTCGCGGCGAAAATTACATTCCTGGCTCCACCCCCCTTGTTATCTCTTGTCTTCCCACCACGAGATAGACGCAATTAGTACAAATCGAACCCCCCCCTCGGTTCATCGCAGGAGAAGGGCGGAAGTGTCCTATATGGCACCCGCGAGGCATTTATACAATCTCTCTGTACCACATCTTCAAAAAGGGCCGGCGAATTCCAATTCCCGCAACGTGTAGACTCCTTGTCGTAGATGGCGAGAGTCCTCGTCTTCCGTACAACAGACGACGGCCTCGCCTTTTCTCCTTTTTTTGTTTTCTTTCTCAATTCTTCGTCTCGCGACGCGTTATATACGAGGCGGAAGTGCGAACATATGGCACACACGCGTGCCGTAACGGGACTCGCGCGTCCGTTACCTTCTTGGTCTTTGGTGGGACACGTTTCCGACGAAAAACTCAAGTTAGCGCGGTGTGACGCTGAGCGAGCGTGGTACACGTTTCGGGCGTCATGCGGAGCGAAACATCGCTGGCTTCATTTCCACAATTAGTCAACGTTTTCTTCTTTTCCTTCTCTCGCTCTTTTTTTTTTTTTTTTTCGTTCTTATTATTTACGGCGTTCACTCCGTAGGCCTCAGTTGTTGGTTCTCCGAGTTCTCTGAAAAAGAATAAACGCACGTGTTTTTTTTTTTTTTTTTTTTTTTTTTTCTACAGCGGTAAGCCTCAGATACGCAGAAGCCTCAGAAACGAAATGGCGTATTAGCGAAGTAACCGCAACTCTAGAACTCTAGAAAGCTATAGACCTTTTCATTCTCCTCCGGATGGGCGCTACCATCTTGGGATCACGTGACGCGGCAGCCATTAGGTTGCTTCAACTTGCTGCTCCGCTCTCCCCTTCGCGCCTTGGCGGATGCGTTGTATTCGTGTTTTTCGTCGCGTTTCACCGCACTTTTTTCTACTCGACGACTAATACATCACGAGGGTTCAGATGTCCTTATGATAACTGAGGTTTGTTTATTAATAGTGGCGGAACATTCTCAGTAAGAAGCGCGTGTATATCACGCATTTAGGATCGGAAGGCGTTAAGAATAGTCAGCGCAAGGAGGCTATCTGTATTTCGTGGAACTATGTTTTTTTGTATTCATAATATATCGAAAACAGATTTTTTTTTTATTAGGTAAGGAAACCCGCGGAGCAGATAGACAACGAACATTTAACTTGTTTTTTTATCTGAGCTAGGAATAATGGTACGTCAACATCAGGCGATTTGTTTGTTCACAATATCCAACCTACATGTGGATGAAGTTCTCAATCTTTTTTTGCGACGTAAATATTTGGTTGGTCGGTTTACTTATGAAGTTTAAAAAATTGTATACCGTGCTCGCTCCCATTTCGACAGTCATTTAAGTGATTTATTAATTATATTGGGATAACCAGGGCCATCCACTTAATTTATTTTAACACAAAGATTGGAACTTCCCGAGTAAGAAACTGCCACAGACACTTAACAGTTGAGAGTATTAGAATAGCGTGCACAAAGAATAACGTCGTTTCTATTTGCAAATTCAAAACGCGGTTTGGGTTCGGAGCATGCGCAATAATAACGACGTTATTTTTATTTTTTTTTTTTTTGCGTGCGCTGTTTTAATTTTTGTTAGTTATCTAATGTCCACAATATTTGACGCAAAAGAAGAAAAAAAATCAGAGCCGTCTGCATAAGAATTATTTGAGTCCAGGATTGTCGGTGGCGAATAGAGGTTTACTTTTGATGGCCGGCGACGCCAAAATTTACAAAGTGAATCTGTTCAAACAAATACATATTTGTTCACACAGGTCCGTGAAGTGATTCCTAGCGCTAAAATTCAGCCAAACTTTCCGAGGTATTTCTCCTCCTGCGCCCTTTAATTTTATTTGGCCAATTTTATGGAAGACAAATGCAAGATTTAATTTGACGGGTCTGTCACTTATATCTTGAGGAAGCAAATGCTCATTTAAAAATAATTTACTTGCTAGGGCAAATATCGCGAAATGCTGCTTATGAGTACTTCAGCAGGGTTGCTAATTTAAGAAATTTCTTACTCGGCCTGTCAAAACATGCTCGAGTACTGAATTAAAAAAAAAAAAATAATAAAAGAGGCCGAGACGATACTACTTGTTTATATAAATTATCTGCGTCATTACACGCTACGTTTAAGTCTGTGAAGCTCACTAAAGGCTGGGTGCCCACGAAACCCAAACAGTGAGTAGTAAACTCGGGAGTTTATCTGTTCTGGCCGATTCAGCGCATTACTAATCAAGCTGTCGATATGCTTCTTTAATTTCAAGTGTTAGTCTCTTCATTAGTTTGTTTTTCTGAAAGCTGGTGTCATCGGGTACGGCCGTAGACAATGGTAACCTTCCCTGTACATCAGTCAGCCGTTTCGCAACCGACCATAATCAGATACATCAAAGGAGTTGGTAAAGAAATCCCGCAATTTAGGCTAAAGTACACCTCGAAGTCCTCAAAGTGGCTCAATACCACTGTTTCATTGGTTATGTGCTACAAGAAAAATAATCAATTCACAAAATGAAGCAAAAACAACGTAAAACAGCCACATAGCCGCGTTCACGTTGAAACCGAAACCAACCAAATTGAAGCAACCTAATGGCGCCGATTGCGTCAGCGCCCTCTATCCGCCGGTGAGGCAACTACTAAAATGAAAAGGTCTATACTTGGCTTCACAGTAGAAGTGAGGGCGCGGTCGAAGGCTTATATGGTCACTGACAGTTTAGGAAACGCAGGACGTGTCGAGCCCTGAGCATCTCATTATTGCTCCACAGCCAATCAGAATGCGGCATTAGGCGAGAGAACTCCGAAGGACCAATCACGAAGCAAGAAGAGTGTGTTTGCTTTCAGAAAGGTGTTGTCCAACGATATCCAAAAGTTATTACGTTTTTGTTGGGTTTTTTTTTTTCGTTTTTTTTTCCGTTGGTCACGTGGATAGGGCCTAAATATAGTCATACGAGATATTTATTTCATTAAAAGAGGCCTCGATATTAGTTAAATATATTGTGAACACCAATACGAAACTTCAGGCCAAATTTCGCATATATATGCGTTAGTGGACGCGTCGTGACGTCACATCAGGCACGTTATACTCTCGGTTTTTAAGGACATGGTTGATGGTGCGTACAAAGATCATCGTCGAAGAATGGAGCTTCCCTCAATAGCGTAAATCTCGTCTTTCTTAAAGCGAAGTTCTGCCAGGTGTTACGCTTCCGCTGTTGACAACGAAAACGCTGTGTGTTTTGTGGGTGCAATTTGAGCGGTTGGGCTCTCTTTAAAATCGAATTACTCGTGCGGCGGAGAATTAGAAAGTCGGATATTGTGCGGATGATATTCCCGGAAACAATGAGAATATAATCTAATCGTTTTCTGATAGACAAAATCCCTTTAAGTTGTCAGTTAGGTGCCCATGTATCCGCACGCTCTGCAGCGTCAGCAATGTCGCACGAGAACTGCTTTCCTGACTCTGCATGACACTGTAGCGAGGTTTCCAAGCGCGCGATGCAAGAATATTGAACGGGCATCGTACCTTTGTGCTGTCGTGTATGACCTGCACTGCTGCCCCATCCACTGCCATTGCGGTGGTTTTGTTGCTGGGCGCGCCCCCACCGCCAAGAGCAGGTAGGAATGACCATTAGCGTGCTGTGATGACATCATGTGCATGCCACGTATTGCTAGCAGCCGTGTACTGGACTGGTTAGATTTCTCATCTACAAAGGGAACCAGCGTCGCCAGACGAGGGGAAGCCGACCTTACACAGTCTAAACATCCGGCACCCAATCGGTTTTGTTTCTGCTTTGCGTGAACACGTCTTGTCTGTGTGAGTACGAGGCAATTGGGAAGTCTGATGGCTATGGCAAGGCAAGCTCCTCCCACGAAGCCCTCGACCCTGCATTTTAGCGGAGCCGACGCTGGAGAGGAGGTAAGTCGAGAGGAGGAAACGGCCAACCACGGCGAGGTGGGAGCTTTGTGGGAGGAGGGGCTTGTCCTGCCATTTTAACCTGCAGCAGACACTACACTGTTAGCAAAAATAACACGCCCAGACGTTTAAACCGTTGTCCCATAGCGGACACGTCGAAACGTGTTCGTTTTACACGAGGCCATCTGTGTTTTTCGTCTACACATGAGGTGCTGTGTAAACTTAACACGCTACACCGTGTCTGCCTTCCGCAAAAACGTTTCGAGCGTGTTCCTTATGAAACATGGCGGCCAGCGGCCGAGAACAGGCAAGAGACGAGCCCAGCGAGCCGCGCGCGTTTCAGCCGAATTGAAAGCACACAGGGCGCGTTAGTTCTCGTTCGATGTCTTTTATACACAGTAAAGTCTCCAAGCGGCGGACGTAGCTACTTGCAAAGGTACGTACCACAGGTACGTACGTGCGTTGTCGGCGGTCGGCGGCGTCAGTAGCTTCAACGAGCCGCTAGACAAAAAAACAAAAAAAAAAACGAATGCCGAACTCACATAGATAAATAACTTGAGCAAACTATTTAGAATCGGGCGGTAACTTGCGCCACCTATCGAGATTTCTAGCAGCCTGTATTTAAAAAAAGAAGAGTCTGTTAACACTGCGAACGACCACGACTACGCAGCAACCCTACATACAACGCAGGCAACACCATTTCTCTTCGCGGCGTACAACACAGCACCGACATGTACACAAACACAACAACGACACTACGCCCGACACTTCCTACTCGATATCCATTTCTCTCCGCGGCGCATATAAGCTTGACATGTGCGGGTGAGCTCTTTGGTCGCTGACCATTACAGATTTATAGAAGAATACACAAAACACGGCGCAATGGACAGCCGTGTGTTAGAACTGTTTGCATTTAAAAAGTATGGAGGCAAAATCTATAATGTTAGTCCGTTGCAATAAATAACGATATGTTAACAATAAATCTTAAACCGGTCATGAAAAAGTTCAAAGTTTTGTTATTTTCTTGCTTGACTAGTGTTATGAGCAGTCCGACTAGCTTGAATCAGATAGGAAAACAAATTATTGGGATTTTGTCATTACGTATACAATAATAAATGAAAATGATCCTTGCGCAAAGCATTTTTCATATATTTCTGTGAAGGACATCCGGACATCCGCCCAACACTTCACTTCCGCTAGTTGCAGTACGGGGGCAGACGCCTTCACTTTTGGGGCGTTTTGATGCAGTTTGTTGTCGTATGTCGTGTCGGTGTCGAGTGGAGCGGTGGGGCTTGGGAATTTGTGACCGGTGTTATTCGTGAACACTGGTTTGGGGCGCTGATGCGTCTTTTTTTTTTTTTTTTTTATACTGCCACCACCCCGAATTTTGAAGATACACGGGCCCGTAGCAGTGCATTATGCTGAATCGCGAGCTCCTTCTCTGTTGACGTCGCTTTTCTGGTACCACTCGTGGATACTGCAAGCGTTTAAACAGTGTGCACCGTCTCGCCTACATCCCCGGTGTTCTACTCGACCTGTTGAAACTTATTGCTTCCGTCATTTTATAGTACGCAAGGCAGTTATCTCGTTGGTCTGGTTTCGGTTATAAAAGCAAGGCAAAACGCTCGCAGTTCCCGCCCTCAGTAGACGTTAAACATCTTCCACACTTTGACACCGGATAACTGAATGAACGAGGATTTACATTCACTTCCGAGGTTACTCTCGCCGCTTCCTCACCGTTAAGCAGCAGGATGAGCTGGCGACAAGCCGCGGATGAAAGGCTTGAGCATCAACAGCCCAAGCGCACTCGGTGCCGATGCGGGCGACGCAGTTTTCTGTCAACCGGGAGGCCAGCACAAACCGTGACCGTTCCAGCTCTTCGTCATGACACGGTGTTGCAGAGAGCAGGGTAAAATACAGCTACACGGATCACCGAAGCAAACGCACTGCTATCTTAAATCTTGGCTTGTGATTGCGCCTTTGTAGTAGATCATCTTATTGGTTTTGCTGGAGAGACGCAAACGACGGGCATAAGAAAATCGCTTGCATATTCCGCATATCTCACAAAAGCATTTACCCTGTCACCTTGCGAAAAGCGCGAAACGCGGAGTTCGCACCGTCCTAAGCTTCCCGTTTTTTACCTGCTTTAGAGCAGTTTGTACCTGCTAGTAGATATGCCTACTGAAACTGAAACAGGGCAGTGCCAGAGAGAAAGAGACAAAGTTGGGAAAGCTTGCTCGCTCTCCAATTTCTTAACTCTCAAGTGATTGTACCATAATAAATGCACCAACGCCTCTTCCAAAATAAAGAAAGAGCACTACGTTCACAACGTAAAAAATGGTCTCAGTACATGCATCTGTGGGCAGGTAGGAAACCTTGCCCTAATTTATTCACGCCGCATGATTGGCGCAACTAACTCATTGCAGGACCGAATCATTTACTCGAGCGGTGTGCGTCGCTGTGCAAACGCAGTCCAACACGAAGCATAAAAAACGGCAGATTTAAGACAACAATCCGGAGTCCATTATTCAATTAAAACGACGTAATTTTGTTGAAAACGCCCGCTGCTTCTTACTGACGGTATGTGTCGGGATACTTCCACAGTTTGAAACGGAACGAAGGAAGATTTACTTTTAAAAACGCTCGCTGCGTCCTCCCGGACCAGCTGGACCGGATCAGCTGACGACGACGGGACTGTACCCGTTGAACCTCCACCCCGCAACAAACAATTTGCGCTCCGTGTTAAAAGCGTGGTTCAAACAGACCCGGAATACAAAGCACCGCACCACACACGACGAAAGTTTCAGCTCTTTTTCGCATCGCCGGGTTGCACCAAACAGAACGAGATCGCCGAAGACAACGCCGCGCTGTCGTGAACCTTGGCTTGTGGTTGCGAACTCGTGGACCCTGTGACTCCCTTCGCTTTCAAAGCACACACGACGATTACGAATGGTACTTTCCGTCTTCCAGAAACATCACAGGGGCACTTCTCCGGTCACGTCTTCACTATGTGCTCGCAAACTCCGAAGCTCTATGCGAAGCTTCTCGCGTCCCGTCAAACCAAAACAGTAGCGGCGCCATGCGTACTTGACAGATTTTCTCCGGTCAAACAAAAACAACGAAAGCCAACAGGCTCTTGCCTTGCTTCCAGCGTACATCGGCGCTTGCGCCGTGGCCAGATCGTTTGCAGTTGAAGGTGAAGGTTGAAGCAAAAACGAAACCATCTGCAATGTCACGTGTTCACATCGAGGACACGCTTTTTATATCCATTTTAACTGTTTGGAACGAATAATTTGACCCATGACTTTATTTGTGGTGTGTAAGAAACTATTATCAAGACCCCTAAACTAAATACAAAAATGGGCGACATGAGGAAAGCCGCATTGCCATCGACCAGAAAATGGCGGCGAGCACGGTAAGCGCGGGTTTCGCCAACTTCCTGCGACATGGCGCAATTGCTTTTGGTGCATATCTGTCTCCGAGACATGTTTCTTTCCGCGGCATTTGTCTCGACGGTCCTTTCTAAGTGTGTCCCCAAGCATTCCGGTGCTTCGATAGCCGGCAATGCCGCGGTCGTCGCCGGGGGCGATGCGTGTTATCGAGGTCGGCTACACGGTTATGCGTGTATGACCGAACCAAAACACGTCTTTTACAACCTCGCATGACTTCTGAACGAATTATCCGTTACTCATCGTGTAAATTTATGGTAATTTGTGTAAATAGCGTGTTTTTCACCCCAGATATTCGCCAAATACACGGGACTTGCTAACAGTGTTGAGCTTATGAGTTCTACGCACTTGGTCACCTTAGTCAGAACAAACTGTCCGGAACGTTGCCACAATTTCGTATACATATACAGCATGTAAACTAACGCTTCTGAGGCACATTAGACGGCCCGCAAAAATCGATTTCCCAGCGTATCGCGCTACGATTTACTACAGCGGTGCGACTATAGGCAGTGGAAGCATGCGGTGCTTGCCGCATCCGTTGCGTTATTCTGCCGGAATATAGAAATTGATTACACGCTGCGTGGATGCCCCGCTTCTTTTCGGAACTGGTTTCTTTCACTTGGGTTTAGCGTTGTCCCAACACCCGTGGGCGGACATGCGGCTGGCGGTTATACTTGGTGCAATCTCCTCTATGCGTAAATTTTGGCATCTTTCGGGGACCTGTTAGTAGTAGCCCGAAGAAACTCCCCTTACAAGTGTAAACCACTCGCCCCTTCTTGTCACCTTCGTTGAACGACATCGTTTTAGGTCAGGGCACTTTAGTAGGACCCTAAAGTAAGAGGAAGGATGGAGAAGATGCTGGTCCTAAGCGGTGACAGCGATGAGGATAGGCGGTGACAAGGTGATACGGTGACGAGCGGGTGGAATTCGGCGAGACACAAAGACGACCGACGGTCCCGAGCTGCAGCTGTCCGAGCCCACTGCGGGGAAGCTGGATACGGATATGGATACGCGGCTAACCCTTTTGGATCGGGTCTAGCCAATTCATCTGCTTACTGGGTCTAGCCAATTTATCAGTTATTTTCTTCTTGGATTCTCTTCCACCAGTCTTCCGCCGCCACGGGGCAGGTCAAACACTGGTCGGCGGCAGTGTTGCCAACTCAAAAATCAAAAACCCGCAGTCGGAATCCCGAAAACCACTAAAAACCGCTAAATCCAAAAAGAAACAACGCAAAAATGACTTTAAAAAGAAAAAAAAATGCTTTAATTCTTGCCCAAAGGTACAATAACGGTATAGATCATATCAATGTCATCTGAAAGGAAGCTTTCCTTTTGTTGTGACTAGAAATCTGTCACACCACGACACAGTTCACCCAGGTGGTACAAAGCCAAGATTGCGGAGGAGCGCATATGAACATGGAAACGGAAACTTCAGCAGTGCCTGACTGGTCAGACTTCCGTTAAACTTGTAGAGTCGTCAAACTGCCAGAGGAGAAAGGTGCAGCGGCCGAAGCGTGCTTCTTTGTCTCAGCGTGCGCGACCTAATTCACATGCTTCGCAGATAGTTCCGTTCTGCAATAGCGGCACCTGGTTCGTCTGCTATCACCAGGAACCTCCAGTAGGCAGTCTTTAAGTTTGGGGTCTTGTAGCAAGGCTTTTATAAACTTATGAGCGGACTTCACCCGGCCCATTTCACGAAGCAGTCACGAAAACGACAAAGGAACATTGGAACATTAATGCTGTTCAAACGTGCGCGCACCAAACAGGGAGGCATGTTCCGATATTCGACGCCTTAATGTTTTGATGACGTCACAGGTGCTACTCTCACTAACCAGAGCATTACTGAGAGTAAGCAAAGACGACTGTGGCTGATTATGAATATGAATGGTGCATAGTTGACAGTAAATAGATATTAAACTTCTATATCTCTAAAAAACCGCCAAGATTACATAAAACCGGCTAAAAATCCCGCCGCCCGCAAAACAATAATTTATCCCGCTAAACAGAACCAAAAACCGTTAAATTGGCAACTTTTCGGCGGCGCCGAAGGAATACTAAGGGCACCGCCACCGGCCCCTGGGGGGGGGGGGGGGGGGGGGGGGGGGGGGGGGGGGGGTTTGGTTTGCTTTTCCACTTTAAAACAAGTTGGTACGCAGCCACTGGTGCCTGAAATGCGTCTCCGACTGGTGTGTTTACCGAGTCCAAAAACGTGGTCCCTCGATTTCCGCTTGATGACGTCGTAGAAATGTCATGCAGTCACCGGTCGCTATCCTGGTGGTGTCCCAGCAGCGGTGGTGATTGTGCAATACGCCTGTTCTGCTGCAGGTCGCTCTCCAGTGTGGCAGTCCACGTACGCTTCGGCGGCCAGGGGTTGGGACGCCGTGACTACATCGACACTAGTGTTCGCTCGAGCTTTTCGCCAGAATTTCTACGACGAACCGCCCAGGATCACTACGTCCAACAGCATGACAGAGCCGTATATTGCAGCATGACACTCCGGCTTTTGTGACGTCATTTGTTGCCACTTCGGGACCACATTTGATGTATGGGCAGCATAGGACGCTAAACACACCAGTCGAAGACGTGCTCCAGGCACCATAGCAGATGGGCCTTCTTTGGCTGTGTGGGACGTAACTACAAGATTATGGGCCGGGTAGACCCCTGACCTTGGACCAGAGGTCGGCCCGTGGCATCCTTGAGGCCTCCGAGGTAGCGCGATGGCTTCGTCGATTCTTGTCAAGGCGGTCTCATTGTTGTTGACGTGAATGGGGTCCTTGCTGCCAAGAGCGAGGGGGGCGACAGGAGTTGGTGAGCTGAAAGGTGTCATCCACTACTGCTGCAAACCCAGCAATGGCTTCCACACCCGCAAAGCCAGGGATCTGCTTTTCGTTGCAGAACAACAAGGCACAGCTGACCCGCCAACGGTATACCTTCATCTTCTTTTGGTGGAAATCAGTGTGCCGCCTCCGAAGTTTGTTCCCAAAGTGGAGGCCTTGGTTTTGTTGTAGGCGATCCAAACACATGATGTACTGCCAGGCAACAGTCCTACCTGCACCATCCCTGATCAGCTCCTTTTCAGGCAGCAGGTTTCGCATGAGCTTCAGCATGTGATATGCATCTAAGATTGCGTAAAGCCTTCTTGACGGGTCGGAGGGGTGAGGAAAGCAGCTCTTCATTGTTGGTTCCGCCAGGCTTACCCCGAGTGCTATAAGCATAGATAGGTTGCAGCTTATGCCGTCACACGGCACATAGATGCAGTCCGCACCAGCCTCCTTCAATTTGATCAGGTACTGCTGGACCAAACTGAACTGAACGGTGCCGTCGAGTCCATCAATCAGGGCATATCCGAGAGGTAGCTTACAGTGGCGGTTGACGGCAACTGCCAGGAAAACAAGCACGTGCTTCGCATATGCAATGCAGTCGACTTTGAGGATGCCATGGGCCAGGTCGCAGTAGCCTACGACTTCATTGCCATCCCAGTTCGCTTGCTTATTTGTACTAATCTCATCCACTATCAGGCTGATGAGGAGAGGTCCTTTCCGAGCTTCCCGAAGACGTTTTCAAAGCACTTCTTTGTGAAGCCCGGCTTCGCGCCGATCACGGCTGCCCATTTCCGAAGTGCGCTGAAGTGAGGCAGTTTCACATGTTTTCGCAGAAATTTCTAAGCTTTGGCTCAATAGAAATGAAGTGACAAGGCAAACTTGCGCACATCTTCCGAGCAGCTGTTGTTTGCCCTTCCAGTATTTTTCCTGCCACTGAAGACGGTGTCCAGGATGGATACTGCTGGTTGAGGTAGCTGTGCACTAAATTTCTTCAGCAAAGCATGGAGTTTTTTTGTTTTTTTTTTTTTACCTTCACGCTTTTTTGTTTTGCTTTTCTTTTTGTTTGTTTCAAGATCTCGTCTTTTCGCAGTTTGCCCTTGCTGGCAGCTAGAAGCATACTGTTCCGTCGTGGAGAGACAACTGTGTAGCGCGAGGATGGAGCCTCAGGGCTGTTTGACGCTGCTTCAGGTAGTGCTGTTGATGGGGCTTGTAGAGAGGGAAAGTAATGGTGAATTCCACTCGTAGATCCGGAACGCTTTCCGAAATCCGCGAGGGAGGCAAAATTCTGCTTCGTGGGACCCGCTCCGATTCGACGAGCGGAAGATGAACTCGCATTTATGGAGCGGTCGGCCGTTCAAAATGGCCGCTGTTCGAACTTGACAAGCCGAGAAACGCCTCAACCGACTGATCTTTTCGACAAACAGTCACAGCTGTCACTGTTTAGCGGCAGAAATAACACGCGACACAGGCCAGGCGAAAATATTCGTACATGGAGCCCGTGTCACAAATAACGAGGAAGACCTCCGCGTTCACCAGCGTCACATACCTTTCGGCCGCCTCGAAGGGGCGGGGTACGCACAGTGATTGCCATTGGCGGAATTCGGATTGCTGGTAAGACTTTAATAAACAAGAAGAAGTAACAAACCATCACTTGCACGGTCGTTGCCTAATCTGTTCTTGCTTTATTGCACGAAAAAACGGCGACGGCATGCAGTGTAAAGAGGTAGACAATCATTTGCTGCAAAATTAAAATGCCTAACCTTACGTCTACCTCCGGATTTTCTGCCGTTCTTCTTCTTGTTCTTCCTCTCAGGATCGCAGATGTCAGCTATTACGATTTGCCACGCTCCAGTCCTGGCTTTTTGTCCCTGATTTATGCGAGGTAGAAGCGTTCGAGCGGTCACAATCCCGCGTAAACAACTGACGCAATCGAACAGATTCAACTGCCATCCGTCGCTCGCCAACCTCGCCGCGCCATGCGCACCACCGAGTCTAAGGAGATGACGTAGCGCGCTTCTGTCGACTTCTGCCGAGATGTGTAGTGGTGGTGGAAAACCTCTTTATTGGTCCTGCGAAAACCCCTACCCCTCCGTCACCCCTTCACCAACACACCTACGCACAGTGCCGAGATGTGCAGGATCCCACGGAGCGGTTGTGGCACGATTTGGGGCGCTCCATGGGGTCAGCACTGCCGGGGATCTACGAGTGGAAGATGATTAACTCGCTCCAAATGGAACGCTCAAGATCTGCGAGCGGAATTCGCCATCGGGCCGGGACTCCCTTGAGAATGGGGTCAGTTCGGGGGTGTTGTCTGACCGCTGGAAGGGGGTAACAGTGTGGGCACTACTCCTTGTTTGAGTTTAGTCTTGCCAGTTGCCACCAAGCCTGTGAAAGCAGTAATATGTTTAGTGCTCTGAACACAGCTGGAAAACTTGGTGGGAGTCCAGTGTATATGCATTTCATTTTCTGCAGCTATGCTTGGAAGAGTTCTGGGTCTCTCAGCGGAAATCTGCTGCAAACAACGAGGTTTGACTGTCACAACACCGAAACATCACGGTCTTTATCAAATACATATTTGTGCATTTCTAATTATTGTTCGTGTGCATTTTATTCTAGAAACATATGTTTATTTCAAACTACCCATTTTGTCTCATTTAAATGGCATCAATAATTGAAGTTTCTGCAATATCTGTGGCAAGTATGTATGACGAGCAGGTAAGTTGAAATATTTTAAACCCGATTTTGAGTAGTTGAGATAGGGTGCTTACTGACGGAGCAACTTTCAAATACGCACGGTTGCCCTAAATAAGTGTGCCCAAAACAGATAGTTTAGATCCAAAGATTGTGCTTGCTTGCCTATCGCGTTTTTAAATGTATTATAATGATGCGGCTTGATAACGCCACTCAAAAATTCGGACAAGAACGCAACAGTTGGAAACAGTTGGCTGCAATAATATGAAAGTTAGTAAAAAGTTTACCCGTGGAACGTTATCGCCGAGTTCTTGTACCCGTCAGTACGATTATAGAGCCGCGTACGAATGCAGCATAGTTTTTTTAGTGTTCAACTTGCGTCAGAAATAAAATGGCAAAGAAATCGGACATGACGAGCTGGCAACCTATGTACCACATTAATATGCGTAGCTGTCTGCTATCTCTCGACCACAAAATCAAGCGAAGCTTGATTGTAGTCAATGTTGCAGATTACTTTGTAAAATTAGTTATAAGCACTATAGTGCTTATAACTAATTTTACAAAGTAATCTGCAGTGTTGACAAAGTGACACACTTTTGTATACAAAAGTGTGACACTTTGTCAACACTGCTGTAATAACCAAAATCACAACAACAACAACAAAAGCCCCAAAAATGTCTGCTAATTATTGCGCGCCCTAGCTGCTGTTGTTAATTCCATGAATTGCCCAAAACCGCATCTTCCAGCGATAATACGAAATCGGCATACTCATATCAAGGATCAAATCGGCACTTCCATTCTCAGTAGTATGCATTAATAAAAACGTAATAAAACGTAAAATAAAGGTTTCGCACTGTGGTGGAAGCACCTTGCAGGCATACATGTCGGATTTTAAACATTTAAAACATATATAAGTTAGATAGTTTATTGTCTAATGCATTTTGAGAATGGTTATGTAATTACTTCCCACGTAACTACAAGAATGTGGGCCGAATACGTCCGACGCTGGTGCGAAGTACCAAGAAGAAAATGGGCCGGGAACGTCCGACGCACTTACAAAAAAACTGGACCGGGCCCAGGCAGCACACCAATGTCGGTCCGACATTGGCCTAACAGTGGCAAAGACCGGCCTCAATATTGGACAATATTGGAAGCGCTACCCGTTCCAATGTTGGCCCAGTGATCGGTGCCAATGTTGGGCCAATGTTCAGCCATCGTTCCAGCCGATGTCGGCCCCATCATCGGTGCCAATGTTGGGCCATCGCTAAACCATGGTTCCAGCCAAGGTGCTCCCACATTGGCGAAGACCAGCGTAATATTGGACAACACTGGAAGCGCGACCCGATCCAATGTTGGCCGTCATGCTGATTTTTGGCCATCGTTGCACTCGCCCAGCTCTTTGCAAGTGCCCTCGCCAAGTTGTTTGCAAAAAGGAAGGTAAACAGACACAAGGGATTGTTTTGAAATCTCCTAACAGTTTATTACACACAGCTTGTTCTGTAGACAAGCACAATCTCAGCAATTCGTAATATGTGAAGAGGTACTACTCAGCTGTGATACAATCAAAAAGACTGCAAAGCAAGCAACAACCGGGGTAATTCTTGGGTAGTGTACAGTCTCCCGGCAGCTGACAGAATTGTTTCGCCAAAATTCTACCACTAGTCGCCCCTCATTGGCGCGGTGCAATCAGTTCATCGAACTACATTTCATAGACAGATCGTTTCATCAACACGCGATGTTTCATAAAAAAAAAACTCAAAATATGTTTTCTTTTCTTCTTTTTTTGTTGCAATGAACCGCTTCAGATTAGCATGAAGCGGCGTGAAAGGGTGGGCTGGTTCGGTGAGCACGCGCCTCAGGAATACACGCGCGACGAAATGCCCCTACAGCGTGCAATTCGCGTAACGAATGTCGATGAAACGTAAATGTCGACCAGAAAGGTGGCAACGAAACGTGTTTTTGCGAAACGCAGGTAGAATAAAAAAGTCAGTATTCTACCTGCGGTTGTGACATTATTTCAGACAGATAATGGCAGGCGACTGTCGGTAAGATTGCGGGAAAATTATTCTCCCAGCTGCCAGGAGATAGGCAATGCCCAGTTCTAGAGGTTATCCGGAAGATTGCCCATACAAGAACGGACATTGATCATCAAGTAGGCTGCAGCACACTTACGTTGAAAATACTGGACTTGAAAGATGTAATCCGACTTATATGTCAACACGGGCACTGCAGAACAACCACTCAAACACAAAAACTACAGGGAAGTGATCCGTGAAGATTCAACACAATGTAGCACACGCTGCCATTTGCCGAACCGGACTAAACTGTTCACAAGAATGTCTTGGGCCTCTTTGAAGAAATCGACACGGGTAGGACTTTTCGAACGAGATACCATTTACCACAGAAGCGAAATCCACAGCGGGCCTGCACCCCGCAGGCCGCATCACGCGCGAAACTAGGTCCGGTCCTTGCGAGTCGCGACGCAGGCATTCCGAGTTTGTCAACGGGTAATGTGTCATCCGTCAAACCACATGATCACACTTCTGCCGTTACCCGCGCACAGAGAGCGGATTCAAGTCCGGCGAGTACGCGCAGCAACCGCGCCTTCAGCTTAGGGAGAGAGAGAAAAAAGAGAGAAGGAGTACAAAGCAAGCAGGCCAGAACGGGGGTGGGGTGCGCTTACAAAGGCTTATCTTCAGGGGCATCTCAACAATGAACGGAGCGAGAGAATTTGTCACTTTCTACCCAAGGTTGATAGTGCAGTAGAAGTTATGCGTGACCTTGTGCTTTAGGCAGGTTCCGTGCTCTGCCTTATCGCCAGCTTTGAGACAGTAGTCACGTGACCCTAACCGGAGACAGGATTGGCCTTAAACACGCATAGCGTCTACCTTGCTGTCATTACCGATTTAACAGGACAGCTCTTTGAAGGTCAGCTTTCGAACTTCTAAAGAAACTGTCCAGTCCAAAAGTGGTTCTAAACGGGGCAAGTGTGACGACAGTATGTTTTGCGTCGTATAACTTACATTATAATTTAGAATGAAGAACTAAGCGCCACTATTTTTTGCGCACGATGTACACAAATATATCTATAAATATATAAATATATTTTTTATCAATAAATTTAAAACTGTTTGTACACTATTAGGTTCGCGTTTTTAAACTTCAAATTTTTTTACAAAAGAGTTGCACATAAAAGACACCTCGAACAGCACATCGTCCGACTTTCAACACACGATGAATCACCGACGCTCGCAGTAAGAAGGTTGCGATGCTGCGCGAACGGTTTCTGAAATATGCTGCGTAGGGTACGCCGGGCGCAACGGCTTCGCGACCGTTCGAAGGGCAAATGATTCGCGACAACAAAAGTAGCGTCTTGCAGCATCAGTAAGCTAACGGGGCTCGAGAGTCCCACGCTCACATTTCCGCAGAGCGAGCGCGGCCGGCCAGATCGAGGGCGCAGTATGCTCTCGCGTCGCGATTGCTACGTCGTTGCTCTGCCTACACTGATGACATGTGCAACTGGCAGTCGAAGCAACCCTCTTGAGACTTCACTCGAGTTTAATATATGACTTTATAGCGCGATAGACTCTCGTAAAACTAGAAGTAGCTCATGAAAATAGTTTTTTTTCTGCTCCCGAAAATTTCTCCAAAGCTGCTTTGCCCAGTTTCATCCCTGTATTTCCAATACTGGAAATTTATTTATTTATTTTATTTATTTAAGAATACTACTGGCTCCAGTCAAGGAGCCATGGTAGGAGTGGGTACATGTATACAAGATGCAGATTTATAAATGAAAACTCAATTAAGTATGAATTCAAGAGCAGATACAAAATTAGCAACAGTTGTGTTAACGACGACATCATTTGGTAGCTCGTTCCATTCTTGAATTGCCCGAGGGAAGAAAGAATATCTAAAACAGTCGTTTTTGAACCTGTATTGTTTTAACGCTCTTGTGTGGTTTAGACGTGAGAACCCGGTCGATAATTGTTGTATATAGTTAGAGCTTTGAACATGAAGAGTGCCATTAAGAATATTGAACAACAATCTTAATCTATCAATTTTCGCTCTCATTTGCAACGGTTGAAGCTTCGCTCTAATAACTAATTCGGTGGACGACGTTTCTCTACGATAATCATTAAAAATAAACCGAGCAGCTAACTTTTGGATACTTTCAAGCTTGTTAATACCGTTTAGTGTGAACTGTGGCTTTAACACTCCAATATTGAACAGCATATGACAGCATACATTCAATATTAGAAAGCCCTTGGCCTTGGCAGTGCAATATGACCTGCACAAGTCAGCATACTTCCAAAATTGGAAATCCAAATTGGCTTTTACAGTCCACTATTGCACCAGCTTATGCCAGCATGAGTTGATCTTGGAAAGCTGTTGGCTTTGACAGTTGAATATTGACCAGCTTACGCCAGCATGCATCCGATATTGGAAAGCCATTGGCTCTAACAGTCCAATATTGGACAGCTAATGCTGGCATGTATCCAATATTGGAAAGCCATTGGCTCTGACAGTCCAATATTGTACAGTTTATGCCAGCATATATCCAATATCGGAAACCTATCGGCTTTGACAGTCCAATATTGGATAACTTATGCCGGCATATATCCAATATTGGAAAACCATTGACTTTGACAGTCCAATATTGGACAGGTTATGCCAGTATATATCCAATATTGGAAAGCCATTGGCTTTGGCAGTCCAATATTGGATAACTTATGCCAGCATATATCCAATATTGGAAAACCATTGGCTTTGACAGTCCAATATTGGACAGGTTATGCCAGCATTTATCCAATATTGGCAAGCCATTGGCTTTCACAGTCCAATATTGGACAGCTTATTCCAGTGCATCACCAATATTGGAAAAACATTGGCTATGATAGTCCATTATTGGCCCAGTTAATTCCAATATTGGTAAACACATGGCCCAGTTGGGCCATTGTTGGGCCATTCTTTGTCCCATCAATTCCAATGTTGGCCCAATATCGTGTGCTGCTTGGGGGGTACTTCCGACGTGATCAGCTGAATCCTCGAGCCTTGTGCTAGTCACGCAAAATCCCAAAAAACCTCTCACGCATTCCTTCTCGAAGTTCCAGCCAGGTGAGTATTCCTGCGTCGCTCGCAGGAATACTCACCTGGAGCGTGCGCTCCCGCAGTGAAAGCACGTTTATATCATTTTTAACGCGGCAGGATCACGAGAGCAGCTTTCGTAACAGTCACATGCTTGTCAAATTTTACTGCGTCTGTGCTATAAAAAAAAAATAGCAATGGCATGCACATGTGCAGCTCGTACGACACACTCGGTCCACTAAATCTGGTCACGGTGTTGTGCTCCTTCGAGTGCATGTATGAGGGAAGCCCGTTGTGCTTCGTTGTACTTTGTGCTAGCTAGAGTGTGTGCTTACAAGCTGCTTATGAGTGAATTCTGCACGAAAGCTCGCGCTGCAGAACTCAGGGATCTTGGGTTCCATCCCCACCCCTGCCCGTTTCGATCTGGATGAGCATCGTACCAGCAGACGTTCGTGTTTCACTACTACGTGACGGGTGTTAAAGACCCTAGGTTAGCGGTCGTACAGTACTGCCTAAAGACTGGTCTACAGCGCGTACCAGTGTCGTTGACCTTTTTAAGTGTCAGATGTAGCTCGCACGCACAATGGTTGCAGCTAGGCACGTAGTCAGGGTTTTGTTTCGGGGGGGGGGGGGGGGGGGGAGGAGATTTTGTCGGTCGCAGAGTGCCCGAGGCTGGTAAAACATTGTGTATATATATTTAAAAAAAAAAAAAAATGAGTTGCTTCATTATAATTGTAGTGAACAAGCATGCCCTAAAAGCTGGAAGCTTAGCACATTTGCTTATTAACAACATCCCACTGCCTTTCCGGTCTCTTTGCAGCCAGCAAGCCAACCACTGCCTGCCTCTACAAACGGCCACTCATATTTGCATTGAAGATGACGTTTCATCGGGTTGCAACCACGTCCCGTGTCTTCGAAACCGTGTCAATAAATTATTAAAAGCAGTATCGAGTTCTTTCACTTGTCCCGGTCCTTGTGGTCGCTACGATACCTGTCGTAGATCCAGGGATACCGCTGAACTAGCTGAACTAATCCATGGGCTTTCTCGGGTATGTCAAACGCAGCGGCACTCTTCTTTGCAGCTTGAGCGAGCTCCTTTCCTCGCGTCGGAGACGGGCGGGAAGTTCATCGCCGGAGCTTTCCTTGCAAACAAGCACGGAGCGACTGAGGCATTCGCACGCGGAACCACGTGAACGCCAGTGGCAAGAAGGGCGGAGGAGGGAAGCGCGCCGCGCTGATTGGCCGCGGAGAAAATATGGAAACCTACGTCACGACCCGGGCAGGAGAAGGTTGAAAAAATTTCAACTCTTCAATCCGGGAGCCGGAAGCCGTAATTACGTCACCACCCGTACGGAGGGAGCGCTGACGTCACTACGGGTTCCGGCGCCCGGGTTCGCAGTCCGGGTCTATTTGAACCGGGCTTAACGCGGAGCTAAGCCAAGCCGCTACGCCACAGCGTGCGCGCAAGTTGCCCTGGAAACTGCCGCGCGGCGACCGTTTTTATCGCTCGCGTGTTAGTACATTTAGCCCCCTTGAGTGCAACAATCCAGTGCAAGGGGCGCAAAATTCAGAAAAGGGTCTTCTGAACTTGGCTCCATTCCCAAAAATAACGACTCTGTGGCCACTTGACTTTATCAAATATTCGCCGCTGTTTTTGAAAATAGGTCATGCACCCCTGATTACCCCCGGGCAATGCCTACCAGTTAAAAAAATCACTGTATAGGGGAATGAAAGGCCGTCATAAAATAGTGTGTTAAAATACTTGTACTTTACTTTGAAAGTACGCTGTATTGATAGTACTTTACTTTGAGTACGTTGCACCCAGTGTACTTAAGACTTTACTTAAAGTACATTACGTCTCATTTACTTTGTACTTGAAGTACCTTTTAGATTTACTCTACCCAACACTGGCGGTAACCTTTCTTTTGAGGAAGAAGAGCGGGGGGGGGGGGGGGGGGGGGGGACGATCGGCGATGTGCACAGCGGCGCGAATGGTTCCGCAACCGCTGCGAAGCCGCTATCGCCTCAAGTTCCACTGCGTCGAGTGCTTCAGGTTCCCTTGCGAAAGAAGAGCAGATCGCTCGCCTGGAAAGCCACCGCCGAGAACAGAAGCTCCGCTCCGCTGCTCTTTTTCTTCGCCAGAGTAAAAAGGCTAAAAGATTTTTTATTAAGTGAAAAGCTGGTGTTCTTTAAGTGACTTGCACTCGACCTCTTACAAAGCATTGGAACCAATCATTCGAAAACAAAGTTCATTATTAACGTTCATAAAACAGTTCATTTATCCCCTTTGAACACAACACAAAAAGTCTTAACATTTTTCATTAATCACTGCACAAATTACTACATCCGACGTCCCTTGGAAATTAGTACTACCAGGCTCATAACCTTGCCGATGGGTATCAATAGTCCACACTAACCTCCAGTGTATGATCAGACTCCTCTTAGATGGTTGTCTGATCCATCATTCCAACATTCACAGGGTGCCTCAAATAGCGGCCAGGCTCTTTAAATCGACCGCACATCGAATTTCAGAAAACAACGCAGAATCGATAGGCGGGACGCTACAAATCCCAAAACGTCACTCATAAAGCGGTATCTCCAACGGATCGTCGTATTTTTGTAAAAGAAGAGCGCGCTTGCACAAGGCCGCAAAAGACGCGTGACCTCGCGATTCTCATTTCCTCCTCTTTTCGCTTTGACTCCGCGAGGGCGCGGAGAGGAAAGGGAGCGAGGCCATGCCTTCTCCCCCTCAAGCGTTCTGCGATAAGATGACGTCAACATTCTCCCTCATTCGCTCCTTTATTTTCCAGAAATACGGCCATCCGCTCGAGACATGGCTATATGAGTGATGTTTCGTGGTTTATGGCGCCCTGTTGAACACTTCCGCAAGCCTATTTTGTGAAATCCGAATTTCGGTTCAGCATTCCTTTAACCTATCGCGCTACGATTGTGCGCAGCGTTGCCCACAGTATTTTCTATAACATTCACAAACAGTGAACTTACCTGAAAAAAAAAGTAAAAAAAGAAAAAAGAAAGTCTTAACTCCCATGGAAACGCAGCGAAAGCCAGCGCGGGGGACAAAAGATGGCCCGCAGGCGGTCGCGATGCCAACTGCCTCCAACGTACGAACATGCGAGTCCGACTCAAAAGCGGCCGCGTTCCGCAGGCGGCGAGAACTCGGGAAGAACCAAAAACAGGCGCGGTAACAACAAGGAACTGCAAAACAGACGACATAAAGACCCCCCCCCCCCCCCCCCACCCCCCCCCCCAAAAAAAAAAAATATATATATATATATATATATATTTATAAAATAAATAAATAAAGTCGAAATAACCCGACAAATCATACTTTTATTCGTTATGTGTCCATTCAATGTGTTTTATTAGTAATGATGATAAAATCATGCATCGGCAACTGATATCGAAAAAGCCCGCGCTGCTTTTGAGTCGAAAATATCGTCTGCTATTCGACGCCGGCTAGCGCCATCTCTTGTCTTCCGTGCCAAACGGCGCCCTGTTGTTTGAAAACCGGTGGCTCCGCTGCGTTTCCATCGGAGTTAAGCCTTTTTATTTTCTTTTTTTTTACTTTTTCCTCGTGTAATTTCGCTCTACATTTCAGCAATTCGTTAAATCTGATGCAACTCAGAAACAGAAGATCAACTGCACATTTTTCCCTTTCGCAGGATTTATTGCAGCCATGACTTTTTTCGTCAAGACTGTGTTGTATCAGTCAGTTGAGTATTTACTTGTTCTAATTGTCTGCACAAGATAAACTGTATTTCTATTCGTCCCTTGCCCGGAGAAGCAGTCTTGTTGCAAAACGTTGACTACAATTTCTTTCAGTCTATGCGTTGTGTCACGTACCATAACTTGGCAAAGGTCAAAGGGTAACTGCCACAGCCAGGGGCGGCCGCCCCCCAAACAAAGTCGCCCCCGACCCCTCCCCAATTCTCGGAGGGCAATTTGACATGGGTGGACACCCCGGTACACAGAAAGAATGGGAGAATAGTGTCCTTACAAATCCCCCCCCCCAACCCCCCCCCCCCCCCCCCCAAAAAAAAAAAGATGGAGTTCTGGATTTGCCTTTGACCACAGCCCCCTAGAGCCAATTAGAGACACAAAGTTAAGGAATGTGACAAATTCCTGCAGAATTAGAGCACTCTGATGATGTGTTGACACATGCCTCTCTCCAACGTGCATGGTTGTGATGAAACGAAGTACGGTAGCTATTATTCTACTTTCCCAATGCCTTCATACTTTGGGCATTTGTTTGACAAGAAAGTTATGTCAGCAATCATTCTGAACTCGGCTCCGCCGAAGAGAAATGGTGACAGTCGTGACAGTGAATGTTGCTTGAAGGGGTTTTGCAAACGGCAAACTGTTGTTGCGCACACTCAAGAGAGGGCGCCACCTTACCGGCGCACGGGTGAATTTGAATTTCGAGAATTTCTGGAGCGACGACAACGAGCAGTGGGACGACAGGCTCTGGGCTGCCACGGAAATGTGGCTAATGAAGCCGTCCAGGAAGACCTAGGATGGTCTAGCTTCGAAGCCAGGGAAGCCACCAGCAAAATAAGCTATGATGCACGACTCCGCCACATGGATTGAAACCGATGGGCCAAAACCTTTTTGTACACACTCACATGACTGGGACAAGAACAAGGTGGCAAAAACGCCTCTATCAACTCAAAAAAAAAAAAAAAAAAGTATGGGACGGGGCGAAACGTTGGCTGTGTGAATGAGGCTGGTGACGGGTGAGAGGTTGGAGTCTAAAGTGAGATGTAGAGTACGTGAGAGGCAGGTCTTCCAGTGGTTTGAAGCCGCTCAAGCGAAGCCAACGCTGCTGGTGTACAGTAGAAACAAGCAGCTGATCGCGGCTGAAACCCTGCTCTATGACAACAGCTTGAGCAGCCACCTTCTGTTCGGGCGCTCTACGAACTCTGGTATACCGGGAGCGGGTTGACCCCAAGGTGGTTTCCACGATGTGCCGCGCATGCAGAGAACCTCCCTAGTAGCACCGAATGTTGCCACAATGTTACTGGAATGTGGTCCGCCAACGTTGTGTATACGTGGCTAATGTCCGCAAAATGTCATGTCGCTGGAACGTTATCTGAAAACATTCCCGTAACATCACAGTAAACATTTGTGCTATGTTATGCCCTCAACATTTGTGCTATGTTATGCCCTCAACATTTGTGGTATGTTATGCCCTCAACATTAGTGGAACATAATTTATTAACATTGTTTATATATTTCCAATGACCACACAGCAAACATTTGTGGTATGTTTTGTCCTCAACATTCGTGTAACATTAACTTGGTGTCTCAAGTAGCAGCCAGGCTCTTTAAATCAACCGCGAAATTTGGTTTCTTAACCTATTGCGCTAGGAGTTTTTGCAGCGTTGCCCACAGCGGTGCATTTTTTTATTATAAAAATTGCAAAGAGCAAACTTACCTGAGGAAAAAGTAAAGAAAGAAAAAGGGTTAACTCCTTTGGAAATTCAGCGAAGGCACCAGTCTTCAAACAATAGGACGCCCTATTTTTGAAGACCGTTGGCTTCGCTGCATTTCCATAGCAGTTAAGCCTTTTTCTTTCTTTATTTTTTTCCTCACTTAGTTCGCTCTTTGCAATTTTTATAGAAAAAAATACACCACCTGTGGGCAACGGTGCACAAAATCCTAGCGCGACAGGTTAAGAAACCGAATTTTGTGGTCGATTTAAAGAGACTGGCCACTATTTGAGACACCCAATATATTGCCAATGGACCACTACTTTTCTACATGAGCTACATTATAAAAAAATCAATTTACCCACAACAAGGACAGCTAAAAACGGACAAGCACATATACATAGCCGCAGTGTGCTAGCTTCGTTTCTATCTTTCCTCGTCTCGGGCAAATTAGTCGCAGACTAGCTCTCTCAGCGATTTCACCCCACCTTCGCCTGTGTGAAAGTCGTTCATCAAATAGCACTGCTGCTGAACCGCTCTAAGAAGTTATTCACTTCACTTGAGAAAACGTGAATACTCTTTTCTGTAATCTGCTTTCAATCATGTCGATCTATCCCAGTTTTATTTCGAGGTAATAGCCTTTATAAAAAGCTCCACTTTTTTTTTAACTTTTTTCAGCCAATCAAAATGTTTAACTTTAAGATGTTTGTCACTCCAATGTTCTTGCACAAGAATTTTCTGAGCAGAGAAGTCACTAAAAAAGACATTTAGCCTAATTGTGAAGTAAACTTTGTGAGGGAAAAAAAAATCTTTCTTACGTGACAGAGAAATAAAGAACTTCTGATGATCTTAAAGGACAAACATTGATTTTAATTCCCAAAATAATTAGCACTCATAACCAACAAAGGCTAGACACATTTAGCTAATGAATGGGTATATTGAAGATAAAATGTTTGTCCCAAGTTGCCTTAATACCCAAGTTGACACCTTAGTAACTGTTGAGCACAGCACTTGTTGACAACATGTCGGTTACCAGAAATGTAGCCTGTAATATATATGCCTCACGGAACTCCAAAGCCAAATTTAGCAGCTATACTCCGTTTCACCTTCAGTTGAAGCGCAGCATACACTACGAGCCATCCCAGTCAATTTAGCGTCAAGTCTGATGCGACTTTGAGCTCTGCCTCCCGTTTGGAAAGTCATGTGATACTCTTCCGGCGCTAGATCAGCTGGGATGGCCCATACCGCTCACTATGCTTTAACTTAAAGTGAAACGGAGCATAGTGGAGACAGCACTGTAACTATTCAGACTCAATATTTCGAAATTAATTAGTGTTGATTTTCATTTCTTTTATATTAAACTTTCACAACCCACAAAAGTAAAAGGTTTCATGGATTACCAGTATCCCCAACCATTGGGCAATTGATTTGCATGACAACTTCTACAATTTCTTCTCCAATTGCAAGATTGACAGAAGACTGACTAATAGAACATGCATATCACAAGATGCATCCCCCCCCCCCCCCCAGACAGTATAATTTCAGCAATATTTTCACTTTGTGACACAATTTAAAGCAGTCCTCCACTCTACTTTTCTCTCTCGCATCTGCTCGTGGCAAGCAGAGAAGGAAGCAGGGGTTGCTGGGAAAAGTATGCACATCCGTCTCCATCACTTCCTTCCAGCCAATAGGAAGTTACAAAAAGAAAGCTATCTCCTTGAAATAGCAACCACTTTTCAGGCAACCATGTAAAATCAGTCTTGCCAAAATGAGTCTTGCACCCTAAATAGTTATACTTTATTTTTTTTTTCAAGGAAAATGCATTTTATGACATGGGTGTCCTATCCATGTCATTCTAACTTGTTCTAACTTTTTTAGTGGCCCTCTAAGAGGCACCTGTCACTGACCATAAAGTAGGACGCTTAGAGGAATCCAAAAGATTTGTTGAGATAGGGTTTATTTTCATAAATCTTCCAAGTTTTACATTGCACTCAGTAGAAGCTGTAAGCTCAGCCAACTTGATTAAAATAAACTGAGAAAACATCACGAAAAAGGTTGCAGCAACAGGACCGGACATATACTGCGGAAACATTTGCACATTCACTAAGAAACATACTCAACTTCTCAAAAAGTATAATGAGTGGTAACAACCAAGCTTAAGTTAGCAGAAGAAACATGTAGTTTGAAAGTAACTTTGAGTTAAATTAAATTGACTAGATATATAAGCAAAAGTGTTTTACAAACGGATCATTCTTGCATCCGTAGGGCAACTGCAAGAGGAAAAAAAAAAGTAATTACACAGACGAAAATTATAACAAAAATGTTTACATCCTATTCATAGGCAGTATCGACGTTTACCAGGAATAGGTGTGACAGCTACTCGCTTAGGAATAGGTGTGAAAATAGTGGTAAATAAGTTCAATCAAGAAAACCACTAGAGTGGTTTTTTTGTGAGTGCCTGCTGTCAACACCACTGGTAGATCGCCGGCTTCACTCGGAAGCGATGCTAGCATGTGCACTGGGTTTCAAAACGACGGCTGACTCAGACACCCTCTATAGACCTTTTCACCCTCCGCCGCATGGGCGCTGCCATCTTGGAATCACGTGATGCGGCCGCCATTAGGTTGCTTCAACTTGTTGCTCCGCTCTCGCGTCCGCGCCTTGGCGGATGCGTTTCGTCGCGTTTCACCGCGTCTCTTGCCTTGCTCCGTAAAGTGTCGTCCGATACTTATACTTACCATGCAATTGCATTACATCATTATGCGCGCAACTTCTGTAGTTGATTTTGTAACACGTTTTGAATATTTTTTACCGTCGGCGTGCGAGATACGTGTGAAAAGGTTTTACAGGAACAGGAATCAGCGTTAGCACTTGCGCACATTGAATACATATATGACTTGAAGAGAGCCTCGAGGGTTCAAATACCAATAACTTATGAGAACTGAGGTTTGACTACTAATAAGGGCGGACCATTTGCAATAGGAAGCCCAATGTTATTATATATATATGAGTGCGCATTGGTGTCAAGGAAGAAAACAAAACCACTCAGCGTAATTAGCCACGTGTTTGTCCTGAAAACATGGTGTTTTGTAGTTCCAACAGATCGAAAACAGTTTCTTTTGATTACACCAAGGAACTAGTGGACAATGCGCGGGAACAAACATTTAGTTTGAATTATTTTTAATGCTAGAAATAATGGTACCTTAACATTGGGCAAGTTGTTTGTTCGCAATATCACACCTATATCTGTTTTACGTTCTTAATCGCGTGTGTGATATAAGCATTCGCTTTATCGGTTTACTTATGAATTCTACGGAATTGTATAGACGCTTTACACACGCGCCAGATTGAGCCGCCATAGCCGCCCTTCTCTTGTCTTATCGAGATGCCGAGCCACTGAAGCGGGCGTTGACGGGTCTTCACAAGGGCCTATGCTGGGCACAAGAGCACAGTAGCATCTAAAATGGCAATAACTTGTCCTGCTGTGGTAATGATGAAGTGAACCGAACGGATTAAGGGGGAACAAAAACTGAAGGTCAGTTATGGCGGCGCCCATGCACAGCTGCTGTAAAGCGTCTATATATTGCTTGGTCCCATGTCCATAGTCTTTCAGTTGCTTAAGTCATTTTTTGATATAACCATGCAGTTTCAATTAATTTATTTCAACACAAATATTTGAACTCCCCGCGTAAGAAACTGCCACAGACAGCTTGATAGCGCCTATAATTCACAAAATGTGACGCCGAAAAGAATTCTGCATGAAAATCACCCGAGTGTAGCCGGTTGTCGGCTTCGAGTAGGGAGTTACTTTCAGTAGATGGCGACGTCAAAATGTGCAAAGCGCATCGTTTCAAATCAGTGAACAGCTTTCTACAAAGGTCCATTGGGTGGCGCCTGGTGTTCGACTTCAGCCAAACTTATCGGAGATAATTTCTTTTGCGATCTTCAATTTTATTCGGCAAATTTTACGGAAGATGACTATCAGACTTTATTTGAAGCCTGGAATTCACTTATCGTACCATTCTCATACCTTGAGAACGTCGTGAGCAAATGTCCATATAAAAAAAAAGTTTATTTCATAAGGCCAATATTTTGAAATGCTGTAAATGAGTACTTTAGTTAAATAAATTTTCTAATCAGCCTAGGCTGGTCTATCAAAATATTTCTCGAGCGTTAATTTCTTTAAATAAAACAGGCCGAGACAATAACACTTTTTTATATTATCTACGTGATTATGTTAAAGTTTTCTAGTCATTATAAAAGACGTTTCCAGTCTTGAAGTTAGAAAAGGTTGGTGTACGGAAACCAAACATCGAACAGTAAACTCGTCAGTTCATCTGTTCTTGGTGATTCAGCAGATTGTTAATCATGTTGTCGACCTGATTTTTCACTAAGCACTCGTGCAATATAGACAATTGCAAGCATGGCGCCACAAGTGGTGCCCCATGCGTGCAAGCGCATGCAACGCGCGGGTGAACGTAGCTTTGGCAAGCTCGTAATCGCACGGGCGTGCCTGCTCGAGCAGAGACATGGCGGCGGCCAGTCGCCCAGCTTGCAATCGTCTATAGTCTGTTGCGATATAAGATGATCAGTTCAATATCTGACTTGAGCGCGAGCTATCTACTTCCGTACCGCTCGGTGCACGCACAGCCAAAGCACGGTGGCAGGCAACGAGCGCACGCGGCAGGAGGAGCTTGTCCTGCTCTTTATTTCTTTTTTCCTTCTTGAAATTAGTGTCCGCAGGTACGGCCGTGGACAATGGTACTTTTCCCTGTGCATCAGCGCAGTTGTTTCACCGCCGAACCTGGCCGAAATTAATGATGGACGGAATCAGACGCATATAGTGTTAGTAAAAAAAGGTCGCAATTTAAGCTCGAAACCACTTCGCGGTTTGCCAAGTGGCTCAATACTATTGTTTCATTCGCTGTGTGCTACAAGAAAGAAATTCATATCGCAAAATTAATCGAAAGTGGCATAAAACAGCATCACAATCGCGTGTACGTTGAAACCGAAACCGACCAAATTGAAGCAACCTAATGGTATTGTATTGTATTGTATTCTGCGGCGCAATCTCTTTGAAACGAGAGTCGAAGTTCGACACGCCAAAAAAGTTAAAAAAGAAAAAAAGGAAAGAAAAGAAAGAAAAAAAAGGGGGGACAGAAGGGGGGAGGTCGTCAGGGCCCACCATCTGTCGTCGATGACCCCTGGTGGGCGGAGGGTAACAGCTACACGATCACGGTGGTCCGATCGGTACGCGCTGACTTCTCGGTGCGCAAATCACCGTCGCACTTTCCACCACGCCTCCAGTCTTTGCCTAGAACAGGCCACGTGGTCATGTTCGTTCGTGAAGCCGAGTGCCTGCTCGATGCGGGAATCCCCAATGGGCGCTGGCAGGAGCTTCTGGCACGTGAGCAGCAAATGCTCGGTGGTCTCTTCGTCTTCTCCACAGGCGCTGCATGTCATGTCCGTCACGTTGCTGTCAAACTTTCGACGGTACTGTCTTGTGCGCAGGGCACCACCGCGGGCCTCGATGAGTAGGCGACTTCCCAGCGTGTTTTTGCAGAACGTTATTGGAGCGATCTCGGTCTTGAAAGATGCATACAAATGCATGCTAGTATGCTGTTGCATTCCCAATATCCAGCGCTCCCTTTCGACAGCCTTTATCTGCGTTCGCACTTTACGCACCCAATCTTTTTCAGCTTGAGGCTCATCACTCATGCAAAAGACTCCAAACTTTGTGCCGAGGCGGGTGACACGATTCCTCCACGTCGAATGGATGTTCTTGAGGTGAATGTAGATGAAAAGTCGCCGTGCCCAGCGGTCTTCGTCCATATGCCGGAGTCGCGCGTAGTACTCTAGCTTGCTGCTGGCTTCTCGTGCCTCGAAAGATGACCATCCGACGTCTCCTTCAACAAGCTCGTTGGCCACTTGTCCATGGCATCCCAGCGCTTGACGTCCGACATCTCTTTGGCGTCGTTCAAGATATTCACGAAGCTCGCTGGGTATGCCAATGACAGAGTTTCCAAAAGTCAGCCCGGGTACCGCGACGGCCTTCCAAAGTTCCCTGGTAACGACGTATTGGTCGCAGCTCCAGAGGCACCGTCTTCGCAATATGTTTCGCTTACGCACTGAGGACGTCCTGAGGTTTTGGTGATGCTCAGCGAGGTAGTTTTCTGTAGCTGATAGTGTCACGCCAAGGTACCTGTACTTGGTGCAAACAGGGATCGCCGCACCCTGTAAGATGAATGGTACAATGTTCTCCTCCTCGCGGGAAAAAATAACTGTCGCTGACTTGTCAGCATTGAAGCGTAATTGGAGTTGATCCGCCTCGGTCTCACATGTGGCCAGCAGTTTCCTCATGTCACCCACACTGTCGGCCATCAAGACAAGGTCATCAGCGTATGCAAGTCCAGGTAGCCGCCATGTAATCACCTCCCCGTGTTGGAGATGCGTCAAAGAAAAACCGATGGCCGTTTTCTCCAGCGCCCTTTCCATGCTAGATGCATACAATGGCGCCGAGTGCGCCAGCGCCCTCTACCCGCCGCTCAGGCAACTACTGAAATTAAAAGGTCTATAGACCGACACGCGGGCTTGACGTCACGGAGCTGCGGCGGCGCTGGGATCGCGCCGTAGCTAGAGTGCCTTCATACACACGCGCGCTTTTGCTTGAGTGGTGCCATCTCAGCCATTTTTCCGCCCACTCGTTTCTTTATGCGTTTTGAAGCGCGCGCAATCCGGTGTCACTCAGCTCGAGCGCGTAGCTTTGGCTAATGCATAGACGCCATTTTACCGCCCAAGTCACGCACCGAGTGCGCGGGAGCGTCACGCGCTGGCACATTCAGGGCAACAATGGATGTCTTCACCCTGAGACAGACAGACATGTAGGCACCCTAGCCGTAGCCGGGGTGTGTGGGCAAAAGCGCGCATGTTTCGCCTGGGCGTCATAGCATTTCAGCATGCCGCGAAGCTGTGTTGCCGTTGATTGCACCTAAATGTACAAGAAAAGCAGAGGAGTGAGTTTCCACAAGTTCCCGGCAGACTCTGGGAGGCATAGAAGGTGGATAATATCCGTGGATCGAAAATAATAGTCGCCTCGCGCGAACGACCGTTTGTGCGGCAAACACTTTCTTGAAGGCAAATGCGGCTTCCATTTCAATCTCCCTCCCGAGGCTTGCTTATGTGCAGGGAAACCATTGTCTGATCGAGACCACCCGGATTTTGTTCCCACGGTGTTCGCGCACAAAGCACCGACCAAGCGCTCGTCGGAAGCTCGCTACGCCCGTGCTACCCAGCAGAAGGGGATCGGCGACAGAACGGCAGAGTTGTAGGCGTTACCGAAAAAAAGTCAAGAAATACGTTACTCGTTACTTGCAAATAAAAGGCACGCGTTACTGAGCTACGTTACCCCCCCCCCCCCCCCCCCCCCAAAAAAAAAAGGAACGCGTTACCGCTACCGATAAAAAGTAATGCCCGTTACTTCTGCGTTACTTTCTTAAATTATAATTTAACACATTTTACGGTTTTGACGATGCAGGTCATATATCAAGAAACATTATGTTCAAGCAGAAACTGAACATAATTACTTTATCTCTTTTTACGGTTTCACCTAAATACTCACGAGAAAAAACGCGAAGAAAACCATGGCTTGACGCCTAAAACACGGAAAAAAATTTAAGTGTAATTTCTTTAAGACTTAGTACTAACGACTAACGTAACTACATTACTTGAAACAGTAACATAAGTACGTTACCTGTTAGTGTGTCGAAAACGTAACGAGTAGGTCACTACGCTACTGAGAAAAGTAACGCGTTACCAACAACGCCGTCACTTGTAACCTGTTACCGCCAAGACAGTTGAAAAGATAAACCGTTACTGCTTGTCATGCCTTGTGGTCATGAGGATATGAAAAATATCATACCTTGACTTGAAGACGCTCTGTGTATTTAATCAATTAATGAATACACACACTGCCGCAGACCCAGAGTCTGCTGATCCCGCCGGCAGTGCGGAAACCGACTCGAAATAATCGTAGACCTCGAGAGACTTGTACGCCTGCACCGTGTCGGCCGTCAACTGGCTTGGCGAAAAGACTAAATATACGACGACGTGAGCCGTCGACTTCAGTGGCAGAAACTTTACGTCGGAAGTCCAGCAGGCCTTGTTTACGGCGTACGGATCCTCGTAGGCAACGCCGTCCACGCACAGTTTGTTTCGATACCGCTTCCGTTCAGGCTCAAGCCACGAGCTAAAATAGTCAGGCATAGCATACGACATACCTTGTGAGGAAATACGACGCACAAATA
Source organism: Ixodes scapularis (assembly GCF_016920785.2). Taxonomy (NCBI): domain Eukaryota; kingdom Metazoa; phylum Arthropoda; class Arachnida; order Ixodida; family Ixodidae; genus Ixodes; species Ixodes scapularis. The sequence goes on from NW_024609868.1 coordinate 31,847,277, forward strand.
AAGATACAAGCGTCCCTACAACGTCAACCACGAGCGCACGCCATAGAACGCAATGACGCAATGGCGAAAACACGGACAGCCGGGCTGCTTTTGTCCACATAGCTACCGCGCATGCGCGGCCTTCGGGCCGTGTTGGTAAACAGAGCCGCTCCGCGTGTCGGTCTATAGACCGACACGCTGTTTACAAACAAGCCCGCGTTTGCCCACACAAGGTGTGGGCACTGCGCATGCGCAGAAACCGAATTCGAGTGAACTGAGGCGTCTGCGCATGCGCAGTGCCGTCGACAGCGCCACCGCAGCTGCGTGACGTCAGGGACGCGTGTTGGTCTATATGGGCGGACCAGACGACCGGACCTCCACAAGACAGCCATGACATTTCTACCATGCAGTGCGTGCAAACGACGAAAGCGCGTCTGGAACACTGGTGGAAGAAAATTTAGAACAGAAGTTTATAGGTTTTTTGGGTAGGGCACGAAGACCCTTTGAGCTCGCCCGGTATCCCCGGTATAAAGGGAGAAGCCGCATCATCATCATCATCACGGGACAGCGGGCAGGAAAAAAAGAGGCCAGACTCAAGCCTAGTTCACATGCAGCGGTTTTGGCCCTAGAGCGGCGCGATTTCTGCCGTCGCGGCGCTCTAGCCAGCACCAGCAATTCTGCGGCACGAGCGCCGCGACGGCAGAAATCGCGCCGCTCTAGGGCCAAAATCGCTGCATGTGAAACCCGCTTCAGGCGGCCAAGATGGCGTAACGTCTGTATCAATAAACACGTTCTATCTTGACGTATGAATAGGAGGTAAAAGCGCTAAAAAACGACGGACAAGTTGAAGAACGACGGACAAGTTCTTCAACTTGTCCGTCGTTTTTTAGCGCTTTTACCTCCTATTCATGAATAACCAACTAGCCCAAGTACACACCCTTCTGACGTATGAATGTTCGACCTCGGAAACATGACAATTATGTCATATGTATATGAAATGACCTGCTATACAAGAATGCATGTACACATACAATTAAACTAGGTGCTGAGAGACCACGTTGAACCCTGAAGTGTGTTTCGACCGGTCTCTATGGGCTCAGCTAAGGCCAGCATCGGCCAGCCGCTGGCCCGCTGCCATCTTTTCTGTTACGTCACGTATTTGGTTTGGTCACGTGACGATAACGTTGGCCACTTCGGTCACTTCCAAGTTCCATCTAGTGCCACTAAATAAGCTACGCTTCAGACGCTTCAGAGTAACGACACTTGGCCATATTGTGGCTTAAGATCATGGTTGCCAGTTATCTGAAGCTTTATCTTAAATCCCAGGAAATGCTTTTCCGCCCTCCACAAATGTTTAAACCGTTCGCGACAGAGCAAAGCAATATTACATTACCTTCCTAACACCGAATCTAATGCTGAGGAAGTCGCACTTTTGAATCATGACGATCGGCCGTTGCGTCTGTTCTGCATACGAGCCAAACTGGCGGCGCCCACAACAATGTCGGGGAACGGAGTGCCGATACTCTAAGCGCAGCTTATTTAGTGGCTCTAGTTCCAACGTTGGTCACTTCCGAGTGCAACTGCCAGGGGGGTAAAGGTGGGTGAGGAGGAGTGGCAAACCCCGTGCGCCGACATCCTGGGTCCCGAGTGAACGAACGCAAAAGAGAGCGACAGAACACGAGAGAAAGAAAGCAACGTTGCCATGGTAACGCGAAGAGTGAAAACTCTTAGCAATATAAACAGTGATAATTTAACGTTGTAAACTAAATTATGAGCTATTCTAACGCTTATAAAATCAATAAACTCATTACGCTGCATTAACTTCCCTTCTGTCGAAATCTCGGAAATCTGGTGGTTGCGCAGTTTCGTATTCCTCAACCGCTCCCACCCGCGCCGCACCGGCGAAGCCGGGTATATGGTTTAGTTTAGCGTTAACGCGAGGCCGTACATCTGCGCGCTATGCAAATAAAAAGCTTCGAAAGGAACGCGAATATCTTTCCACCGGTAAGTTCGAGGATTGTTGAAGTTCACGAAACTGCTCTGATGATATAACCGTGTTTGGGACCCAGAGGGTCTGCCTGCATGATCCGCCGCTTGCGGCAGCCAGAATGTATGGGAAAATGGCGGACCTTTTCCTCTAGAGTTAGTATGTATGATCTCTATGGCAACTGCCATAGAGTTATTATAATGTACGCTAGAGGTTCAACTGGCGCTAGTGTCTATGCGACTTCCGTGACGCAAATTGAAGCAGACAGCAACCAGTCTACTTTTGCGGTGCTCCTGTGCATTCCTATGGGAATACGCGCATGCATTTTTCCTCTTCGCCGGAAAATAACACGGAACACTTTGGTTATTTGGGTCGTACCGAATAGTATGTACCTTGATTAACACTGTGAAAGTGTAATTGCTTTAGTTAGCGCATTTTTCTTCATCAGTGAACGATGTTTAACTTCGCTACATTTCAGTTCTAAACGTGCGTTCCGCAGCAGGTGTGTAAAAACAAGCGACTATTTAAAGCAAAATTACAATCGAAACGAATATAGAGTGGGTTCAAGACTCGCCAGCATTCCGGTGACGATTGTATATTGATAATATGCCAGTCCTGTCACTATATGAAAATGATCCCGTCGTGCATGAGCGGACAAAAACCTTCAAAACGTGGATAATAAAGTTCGTGGGCTATGAAAGGTGTCTCTTCGTATTGTTTTCTTTGTCGGGCAGCTTTTATCGCGCACTTATTCTCAAAGATATCGAGCGCGCGGGTGATATTTTGAACGTACAAGCAGCTTCGCTCAGGAAGCGGTACTTACTTATTTAAAATCGGAATAGATTATGTGGCCTTCAATTTATTTTGATCGCACATGCACTGCGAGTTACTGATCTAGTGTTACTGCGCAGTTCTTGCCGCCGCTCTTGATTTTCCAGATGTCCTCCGTTCGTTTGGCATGTATATCCCCCATGCTGGAAATCGCCGACGCCGCGTTCGCGCTAACAGTGTCCGACAGTGCACATAAATACACGTACGAAGCCGTTTTAGCACCGTTTTTAATGCGATGAATTCGAAAGAAAAACGCCGTAACTGACCAATTCTTTCGTCGGCCTGACTGAGAAATGTTCCAAACTACCTAGTACGTACGAATTATTCGGGATATTTGCTCTTATGATCGAGCGCAGAGAGAAAATGCACTCACTTTTTCCCATAGAAAAGCATTACCGGAAGTCAATTTTCGACTGGTTGCTGTCTGCTTCAATTTGCGTCAGCACACTAGCGCCACTTGAACCTCTAGCGTACATTATAATAACTCTATGGCAACTGCAGACGGGAATCCCGGTTTACCCCTCTACGTCGTTGTGTACAGTACGGACACAACTGATAATATTTTAACAAATACTTCCTGATTTATTTACGCAACTACGTTACTTGTTTCACGGATTATTTGAATAAGAATTTCGCTCAGAAATGTAAAGAGGTGAGAGAACCGTGGTTTAATTTATGTCCACTAGATGACGCGCAAAATTACCCAATTTTACAACTTCCTTTTTCACTACGATGTACATCTTAGCTTTAGTTTCGTAATCAATAAAACAAAAAAAACAAAGTTTATTTGAAGTATTTTACGTAATTTATTATATTAAAACAAAAATAAAGTTATATAAACACTTTATTTATTGTAGTCATTATTATAACAAAATTACCGCACATTGTTTCCTAGCCGTGACTCATGGTTTCAGTTTACCGCCTCCAGGTAGCGCGATGTGTCCAGCCGTTTGCGGAAGTCTCTGCGAGGCGCTGCGAGGCGAGCGAGGCTTTTCACCCACGAGCGGAAAAGCAAAAAAAAGAGCAATGTGTTTTGAAGTCTACTGACTGCAGTAACAGCTTGGGTGTGCGATTTATTAAGGGCCCCACTCTCCCTTTCAAGCGAACAAGGTATGGTTATTTGAGGGTGTGCACGGTCGGTGTGAACCTGGAATATGGGAAGTGTTGTAGCGTGCTGCTCTCACCCGTCTCCTACGTGATACCTTCGGTGCACGCCGAGAATCTGCAAGGACACTCGCAACTACACGTCATTGTAAGCGACGGCCGCGGTCTGTGTGAAGTAAAGTGCCCCTGTGATCGGCAATGTGGTGGACGACGGCCGTTTTGGCGGTGGAATAACCGTTTCGCCGCTCTTGTTGCGTTTTTAAGTTTCTGGCCGTTCTGCTGGTGGTGGTGTTAGGTTGTGCGTTGAAGTTGGTGCGTGTTGCAAGTATGACTTTTCCTGGGATGATCACAAGTTCGGTATGGAGGTGAAGTCAACCGCTCTAGTGCTCATCGCCCTGCTCTTAGGGTGAGTGCCTTCTTGATTGCTTTTTCTTCACTTCCGTTTCTACGTCATCTCGTTTCGATCGTGAATCTAATGCGCACGCGATGTCTTGTGTTACCGCTCAGAGGCTGACTCGGTTCCTCATTTTAAAGAGTCATAGGGGTTGGTTCGTTGAATGGACGCATTCTTGGTCTGTTTTCAAATGCTGGCAAGAAGGGCGAGTTCACTCGCCGAACGAATTGTCATTTGAAATGTTGTGCGCAGGATTTGAGGCTGATTACGGATACAGGCCGAAACGGCGTATTCGTATGTGATACGTGAGCTTTGGCCGAACAAAACCGTCGAGGGATTTTCCCCGTCTTTTAAATCCTCAATAGGTCTTTGCTTTAGTTTTCGTTTTATTTCTTTTGATCGATCCATTTACAAGAAGTGCCAAGATTAAATTCATAATTTCAAGAACGTTGGCGTAGTAACTAAATTGGGATAATAAGATACAAATAAAGCGTAACCGGATTAAAGTGGTTTAGGACGGGGCAAAATAAATTATTATTACTTTTTCTCTTTTGCCTTGCTTTTATTGGTGTTAATGAAGGTGCGATAATAATTGCAGTGTTTGCGGTCGAAAGCGTGTTGCAGGACGCGGAGTAGACCACGGCGCCGTCGCTTCTTCTGTTTTTTTGTTTTTTTTTCGAGGTCAGTTCGAGAAAATAAGAGCGTGCTTTCTTTTTATCTGCAGTCGTTTTCTTAGCCAGGCTAAGGTCACGGCGGGTTTTCAATCTCGCCCCACATGTCTACTGCCAATCGGCAGTAGACATGTGGGGCGATATATATATATATATATATATATTACGGCGCCACTCAGTTTTTTATTTGTTCGTTTTTTATTGTTTTAAACCTTTCCCGGGTCCTCGCAAGTATCCAGTCGGGGCCGTTTAACGACGGTACTGACATAAGAAAAGATTACTCCCCCCCCCTACCCCCGCCCCCCCCCTACCCCCCCCCCCCCCCCCCCAACCCCTTCGGTCAGTAAATTTTGAAAAGGGTTATTTCTATTTAGTTGCACCGCGTTGTTTTATCATTTCCGGTGGCCCAGCGGGCTAGCGCACACCAGCTCGGAGCATGCTGAGTGAAAACTCGCGCTGCAGAAGCCAGGGATCCTGGGTTCATGATCCACCCCTTCCCGTTTCGATCTGAATGAGCATCGTACCGGCGTGCGGTCGTTTATCACTGCTGCGAGGTGCACGTTAAAGACCCCAGGCTAGCGGTTGTACTGAACTGGCTAAATTACTCATGTACAGCTGAGAAACAAATCGCCCATTGAGAGAAAGTTCAGGCTGTATAAACATACACACAACACAATTAATTACAAGCTATCAAAATTATTCGTTTACCAAAATTCACAATCTTTGTGTAGAAGCCGGGCAACGCTGTCCATAAGTCGGAACTTCGTCGTACTTTGCAAAAAGTGCGAAGGTTCGCCGTACCAATCAAAAGTTTGCGACACCCCTAGTCAACACATTGCTTTGTATATCTTCTCAGCACATCAAAACACATACAAAGGGTTTCGAAAGATGATTCCGATTTCAACCTAACATCAGATACTCACACCAGTATGTACCTAATGTACCAATTTAAAAATTTGCCTGGTAGGTACAGATACAGTCACTTCCTAAAATATATTTTTTTTCATTCCACTAATATTTTGTTTCTCTAAAAGTTATGATCAAGAATCAATTTCATAAGAATTATTGTGTGGCTAATGTCCTATTAAGATGGAAACTAGGAAGGGTTGCAGGGGACACAAAATATTGCACCTTTGGAAACAATCATTGTCAGCTACATAGATGGAGAACGTAGAGCACAATTCAGGAGATGCTTCTTGTAAACAGTCTTTTCAAACGGCAGTGTCCTTGATCCTCTTTCTGGTGAGTCTGCTCACACCATCCAAATATTATTTCTACAAGGACACTGTATAACAGGCATTTCACACCAAGTGCATTTTGATTGTTTGCTGCACCATGCTTGGGAGGAGATGCGCTTGTTAGGAAATGTTTGGGCCATGGGGCCTACGTATGATGTCTCTGCTCAAAGCTTTCCTGTGCAGGAGTGAGTTCTTCCTTATTTTGCAAAATATATCAACTTGTCCTAATACCATGTTACTAGAAAAACTATACAAGGCCAACTTCCCAGGGCTAAAAATACATAGGTTTATTCCCTACGTATGCGCACAAGTATCTGGTTACTGATCTAGTAATGTTTGTGCCTTGGTCCTTTACAGCCCTGCACACACACCATTGTTAAAATGTTTACATATACTTTTTTGCCCTGTTATCCCTTGTAGGCTGAATAAGTTACTCTTCCAAATTAATCTAAGTACTTTACAAAAGCCATTGCATTTGCTTACAAATGATATATAGCTATGATCATAGTTACAGAAGAGGGTTCAGTTTCCAACCGTTTCCAACTCGAAAAGGATGTTGGCACAGTTCGGATTTTGTGCACTGAGCTCACGCCAGAGTTTGAAGCACTCATATTGATACTAATTCAGTGTGAATGTGCATGTTGGCCAAGGTAAGATTGAGGAGAAAAAAAAACTGTAATTGAGCAAAGTTACAGTTTGTTGCAATTACCGATTGCTACTTGGGAATTGAGTTTACAAACCTGGAAAACCGGGAATCGTCGGGGAACCTGGCGAGTTTGAAAAGTCAAGGAATTTTCGCTCCAATCAGCATTGGACAGGGAAATTGAGCTTTCCTTTTTCAAAGGGACAGCAAGTGACAACGGACGTTTGTGTGGAGAAGATGCCCAGTAGAAAAAAGGAATTGGAAGAAGCAAAATTGAAAAGGGCTAAGGCCAACAGGACTGACCTTTAGGGAAACATACTGCGCGGCCCATGTGAAAAGAGCTTCAAGATAAGAAAGACTTCTGGATTAGGCGGAGTCACATGCCTCTGTTATCCAGAATGACACACTCTCTGAAGTAGAGAAACAAAAAAAATGAAAGACGTTTGCAATTCTCTGTAATGCCGAATTAGAGTGCAGCTCTTAAGGAGGAGAAGGGGAGGGTATGGAGGGGAGGGTATGCCCTTCCTCCCCTTCCCCTCCTTCTCTTCTGCTCCCTTCCCATTGAGCAGGGAAATTTTCCGCTAAACTTAGCGGGGATTTTTTTCAGCTATATTTAGAGGGGAATTTTTTCCGCTAAATTTAGCGGGGAAAACTTTTTCCACTAAATTTAGCGGGAAAATTGTTCCGCTAAATTTAGTGGGGAATTTTTTTCGCTAAATTAACCGGGGAAGTTATTCCGCTAAATTTATCGCTGAAGTTTTTCCGCTAGATTTAGCGGGGAAATTTTTCCACTAAATAAAGTAGGAAAGTTTTTCCACTATATTTAGCGAAAATTATTCCTTTTACCTACGTTACTTTCAAAACATAAATATCACAATCTAATGTACAACGTAGCTTTCCTCAAATTTTCTGTGAATATTCAAGAAATATTTTCAGTAGACATTTGAAATATTTTTAGTTGAAAACTCTCCAAGTACTTGAAATTCTCCGTGTGTGACATAAGACATGCTTCTTTTCGTGTTTTCCACAATTGAGCGGAAGACGGGGACGAATTGGAGATATTGCAGATGGTGTCGTTGTCGAAGGTTTATTTGGCAGAAATTAGTTAGTTTTAAACTGTGCACATCTAAATATTTGTACAAAGTTTGGGATTAAGACATCATTGACGCGCGGTGGAGCTCTCAAGTCTATACGAAAAATCGAACTCTTTCTCTCGCAAATCTCCGGCTTCTGCAGTCGTTTCCCTTCTTTACCTCTGGCCAGAAAAGGCCCATCACTTTAAACCTGACTGGTGCCACGTGACGAACTTCCGCCCCATAATCGGCTGGCAGACAACACAAGCATACGCCGAGCCCTCAACGACCACTACAAACCAGTGTCGGAACAAAATATTTTTGTTTGCTTTGTTCTGGTTTCAGTTTTGTTCCATAAAAAAAAAAAAAAAAAAAAAAAAAAAAAAGGTAAAGGTTTGTTCACATCCTTTTGCGACTTCTTAAGACTAAGCGCCTTTGCAACTCTTAATATCTCTTACGACGAGAGGACACACTGGCGCCATCTATTGGGTAGCAGTGGGAACGTGGTGGTCCCGCATATTTTCTATTTCTCTCGCACATCACTCTTTCTTTCTTAGCTCGAAAAACTTGTGTCAACGAACATTTATTATAAGTAGTGCGTACTTCTGACCTCGCAAATACCGCCAGACCTTCGCTGTAGTGAAATGCAGTTTCAGGGTTACCGCATAAATGGCGCCAGCGTGTCAGTGTCTCGGTTCTAAGGAGTCGCAAGTGTGTGAACGGGCCTTTACGTTCAGATTCTGCTCCGTAACAAAGAAACCTGTTCGTGTGCAAAAGAAAATCAAAACCAGAATTAAAGAAAACAAAAGGTGGGTCATTAAAAAGTTATAACAGGTGCGCTATTATTGCAACGATAGAAAATGAAAGAATCGGGGTAAAAGGCACCGCGAGGAAGAACGGTCCGAGGCACTGAGCACGATCTCAGAAGCAGCACATCCTCAAGTAAAATGCGAGACCTCTGTTCCGATCAAATAAACTTGAGCGCCGAGAATTACTGTTCTACGCTGACCTGTGTGGATAACATAGTAAGATCTACTTGGCGCTGAAGTGTTAATTTCCGATTGTCATTCCTTTCGTTCTTCCCAAAATTTCAACTCATTCATGGTTCTTCGACGGCATGGCTTCTTATCTAGCATTTCGAGCTATCTGCAGTCGGCCTAGCTCACTTGTCAAATGAAAATGCGCGCCCGCCTTAACTTTCTTTTTCTCGATGAACACTTTGAGGGCATTTTCCGGTTCCTCTGGGGGCCAGAAAATACTGAAGTATCTGAACATTCCTCTTGAATCGAAAACTGCGAATATTTCCGGTTTCGCTCCGGAACATCGATTACGTTTTCGTTTCGCCAAATATATCGATATTAGAGAGTTTTAGTAGATCGTTCCGATACCTCCGATAGCCCCGATAACGATACTATGCATGCGCAAGGGAGGCGGTGGCGGAGTATCGGGTATCGTCATCGGAGTCATGCAGAACGATCTACTAAGACTCTCTATTTTTCGGTTTTGTTCTCGTGTTGTTGTTTTTTGTTTTTTTTTCCCCGACACCCTGCTACAAGCTTTGATGAACGCCACGGCGGCATCATGTCCGTGTGCGCTGCTGCTGAGCGCGTGCTGACAGCGAGCTTCCGCAGTCCTTTTGGAGCGTGCATTTAGCACCATCATGATTGCCGGTCTTAGCAGGCTATTAATCTGAGCTCGTTCTGAGTATGCGCTCTAAACATCGCCCTCAAATATGGCGTCTAGTGAATACCTCCTATACTCGGATGACATAGCAGGAACCCTGAGCGAAAAAGACGGCGGCTGCACAAATAATGCAAAAGAAAAAAACAACCGCATCTCCACGTGGTGAAGGATGATTGGGGCGAAGCTCTGGTGGTGCTTGTCTGCGTAGACGCTGAGCCGCAGCATGCCGAGCCTTTCGTTCGTTTTTGTCCATGTCACGCTGCGGTCAAATGCTCAAATGCGTATATAACCACGTTCCATACCACACATTCTCTTTCTGACATCGATGAAAACGAACGAAAGACTCGGCATGTTGCGGCCAGCTGCGGCTCAACGTCTACGCAGACAAGCACCACCAGAGCTTCGCCCCAATCAACATCATTCACCACGTGGAGGTGCGGTTTTTTCTTTTTTTCCCCTACACGAGCACAGGAGCACGTGCTCACGTGCTCGTGAGCACGAGCACCCTACGCCGGACATCGGACGGACCTATGGACATGGCTAGCCCTAGCCAGAGCCGTATATGTAGAGAGTTTGGCCATTCGTTGGGAAGTATATGAGACAAATGAAGTGGTGCCATTGGCCGAAAGCGGGCTGGGCGTGTTCCAGGGCGTCTTCAGAAATTCGAATGTGACCAACCAGAAGCCGGAAATAATACCCTGGCGGTGGTCGCGAGAAACAAACCTGATAACTGCATTGGAGTAACTCTCGATGGCTGAAAATATGGTACACGTGGTGTTTCAATCACACTCATCTAAAATGGTGGTGGAAGAGTGCGACTAGCGGAAAGATCGACATAATCCTTACGCCAAACGCCGAGCGCCGGGAATCTGCCGTCAGAGCGGTCACTCTGTCCGCGCAAAACAGAGTTGAGCGGCGCATTCGTTTCTTACATCTTTCTGCATGATCATGATGAAACAACACGTTCACCCTACTTTCAACCACAAAGAGTTACTACACTTCACTCTTACGCACTTATTACAACCATATACGAACAGAGACCTTCGATGATCGATCGGCTCAGAACTGTTTCTCGCTACCACCGCTAGGGGATTCTTTTCGGCTTCTGGTTGGTCAAGAGAGCATGCCGAGCCCTCTTTCCGAGTCTGCCGCACGCCCTGGCTCTGCCCGCGCCTCCCACTGACCAAACTCTCTACATATACGGCTCTGGCCCTAGCTAGCCCCTAAGGTAAAGACCGATTCAAGCCAGTGGCGCACAGACAGGGGAAGGAGTTATGGGACCACTGATCTCTATTGTAGTAGGCTGGATCGCGGATCTGGAGCCCGTCGGTGGCTCCAGCGGCGTCGACTGGATGGCAGCAGGCAGAGACAAACAAAGGTAGAGATATTGAAGCTTCTGCGCGGTGCTCGCGGGCGAGTATTTCATTATGTACTGCGATCATGATATCGGGTGTTTGGAGATCGAATCGCTATTTGTCAAGCGTTCAAACGCCGATAAAAAAAATGTCAAATATGCCGGAGCACCATTGACTGTGCCGGTGTTGCTTGGTTCACTAGCTAAATAAATGATACGTTCAACAAATGAGCGTCATGCTCTGAGCTTTAGTTCGTCACAGAAGCCACCACTGCAGTTCCAAGTAAAAGCTTGCACCAGAAGTACTTTGTGTACAAGCGCTTGAAATGATGCAAATATTCCCAATAAAGGCCTTCTAACTCAAGGTCCGCGAAGCTCTGATAACTTCGAGATCTGGAACGACTCCACATGACTCTCGGCAGCCCTTGTCTCATTGAACCCCATCACATGTTTACGCGCAACAAAGTCGCAACCATCGACCCTCAACCGGAAAACATTTATTACAAAAAGACAAAAAAAAAAAAAAAAGATTGGTACTCTACTGCTTTCAATATTTGCACCCAGAATGTTAACTGCCATTCCCGGCAAACGCGATAAAAGTTTAACCGTCGAGAACACCCTGCTAAGTTAAGAAATTGCAGTTTTCCCAGTTTGTCTCATGGAGTCTGACGCATTAGCTGGGGTCAGGCGATGACTGCCGGTGGTGCCGCTCAACCCCAGCAATACAAGCCTCTATCCGCTATCCAACCTACTACAATATAGATCACTGTATGGGACGTCAGCCCCTTCTCCCTGTCACCCCAAGCCATGGACACTCTACCCAGCTTAGCCCCCCCCCCCCCCCCCCCCCCCCCCCCCGCCCCAACGAAAAATGCATGGCTACGCCACTGACTCCAGCAGCCAGTACGCAACTTTACATCGAAGAAAAAAAATACGAAGCATAAAGTAGGAAGGCGTCGCCAATTTTACATTCCCTCCACACAGCGCTTGCAAAAACGACGACTGCGTGATGTACTCGCAGCTCTGCTCACATCCCTTACTAAAACACAAACAAAAATTGAAAGACGTTTACAATTCTCTGTAATGTCGAATTAGAGCGCAGCTCCTGAGGAGGAGGAGGGGAGGGTCTGGCCCTCCTCCCCCTCCTTGCGCTTTTAGTGCGCGCGTTTATATTTGTGCATTGACTTCCAAGCTTCAGCTTTTTACGGTGCTCTGACTTGTGTGAATGGGAGCCATAAAGCCAAGTGAGCGTAATAAAACTTGAATAAACTTTTGTTCTTTAGTTGTTTCCTCAAATGAATAACAAAAAGATATCTGAATATATTAAGGTGTACATTACATATGGTGTTGAATACAGCTTCAGAGTAGTAGTTCACTAAAACTTCAAAGAGCGGCGAAACTGTCAGCAAATCAGTTGGGACGATTTTGACCGGGACCATTTGTCCGAGGCCGTTTTGTCCGGGACCATTTTGTCCTACATCCGCTGCAAAGCGACTGCCATCTTAAAGGGGCACTGACACATCAAAATCATATTTTTTTTTATTATCCGAAACGATTGAAAACGATGCCGGGACATTACCCTCAAAATTTGAGATTTGGGAATTCAGTATTCGTGAAGTAAAAAAAACAATTTCCAAATGCCGAATTCGAAGTTCCCGCGCGATCGGCGCCGGTGCCTTGACGTCAAAAATCGCGGAGACCTGAGAGTCGACTTCCTTTCACCACTCCCTGCTGTTGCCATGGCGACCCAAAGCGAGGAGGAAAGGAGCGAGCGCCCGGCGTTGCGGCGGACCGGTTTTGAGCGGTGTCGCCTGTTTTCCGTTGGAGGATACAAATCCAGGAGACGGCACCACAACGAACTCCCGATTTTTGGTATTTCAAAAAGAAGGGCCGTAGTGCGTTCGCAATTGCATTAAAAAACATGTTTTAGGATTGCCGTAATTAAATGTTATAGAGATGTCGCCTACAAAGCTTCTAAATTTCCTGATTTTTGACGTCACCGATCAAAAGAAGCGAGGAGGCGAGACGCGGGAAAATCAAACGCCAAAAATAAAAAGGCGCGCGCGCGCGCGGAAATTTTTTTTTTCGCGATGCGTTTTTTTTTTGCGTGTCTATGACTGCAACTTGCATCGTTTTAGACAATAAAAATAAATACGACCTTTGGGGTGTCAGTGCCCCTTTAAGAACGCAGATTTCGCAGAATGGTTTATTTGAAAAGGACATTTATCATCAAGTAGTCGATTGCCAAGGTAAGGTGATTCAGTGCTTGGCCACTGTTCTGTCGACCGTCGGATATACCGGAGTATTCACGCAAAACCTGCACCTCCGACACGTTTTGCATCCTTAGAAGTCTTTTAGGGAATTTTGATAAAATAGTCGGAGAAAACGATAGAAAATTGGAGAATTTGAAAGCGTCATTTTGGTAGGCACCCTGTTACTGAAATTCGGTGTTGGGTAAAGTACATCTAAAAAGTACTTTAATTACAAAGTAGATGAAACTACTTACTACTTTACTTCAAGTAAAGTAGTAAGTACATTGGGCACCATGTACTCGAAGTAAGGTTATGTAAATACAATGTACTTTCAAAGTAAAGTAGAATTACTTCTAAACACAATATTTCATGATGCCATTTTATTCCTTTATACATTTTTTTAATGCTGGTATGCATGATCTTAGGGGTAACGGGGGTGCATCAGACAGGGACGGATCCAAGGGAGGGGCGACGGGGGTGCCCCCCCCCCCCCCCCCCCCCCCCCATCTCGGAGGGTGGATTAGGGTGCCTTCATGTAAAGCGCACATGAAGGCTCCCTAGGGTGGATCGCCCGGTGCACAAGAAAGAATGGGAGAATAGTATCCTTACAAACTTTCCGCCCCCCCCCCCCCCCCCCCCCCCCCCCCAAAACGGACTTCTGGATCCGCCCCTGGCATCAGATATATCTTTACAAACTGCGTCGGATTTTGGATAAAGTCAAGTTGCTACAGAGTAGTTGTTTTACTTTCGCTGGCGAACCGCTTAAAACAATAAACTTATACACTCTAAAAAATGTTTGTGCGTCTACTTTCACGCACAACACTCGTAGAACCAATCATCGCAACTTGCGGAGGCAGCTCAGCGAATGACAATGCCGAAACATATGTTTAGACCAAAAAACGCAATCTGAGTTGTGACACTAAGCAATGCAAAACGTCACGCTTGCATTGCTTAATGCCACAGCTCAGACTGCGTTTTTTGGTCTAAACATCTGTTGCGGCATTGTCATTCGCTGAGCTGCCTCCGCAAGTTGCGATGATTGGTTCTACGAGTGTTGTGCGTGAAAGTAGACGCACAAACATTTTTTAGAGTGTAAGGCACTTATTTGCATCGGTCTTATAGCCGCCATTACTTCACTCGGAGAAATAACCAGATAACGCCTCGAAAAAAAAAAAAAAAACTTATGTAAAGTACAAGGACACACTCGGAGTATGTACTTCCAGTAGTAAAGTACAAGAACATAGTCATCGAATGTACTTCAAGTATACACGTTCTAGAAATGTTTAACTTTTACCAGCCCGCCTGCCTTATTAATTTATCTTCAAAGTACACGTTTTCTAAAAGTACTTGAACGAGTGCTTTAAGTATTTCCTAGCACTGCTGAAGTTGTATCGAATTACAGTAACTGAGCTCTTCTTCATTCGTTATTCAACATGTCCGGACCTTTGTTGAGCTAAGCCAGGGATGGCCAAACCGCAGCTCGCGAGCCGCATGCGGCTCTTTGTTGGTCCAAGTGCGGCTCGCGGATCCCTCGTAAGGGGACCCCCCCCCCCCCCCCCCCCCCTCCCCTTTTCCCGCATTTCCCCAGGAAAAAAAGAAGGGATTTCAGGCAGAATGAAGTACGGCTCGCGGTTTGGCCGCCTTGTACCTCCATACGTACTGTCGTACAGCCTTGTGCACTCATCCGTACAGTCAGACTCTGAACAAAATTTAAACTTGCCCCGTGGCTCTTAGAAGTTCCGTAGTTTCGTTAGCGGCCCTTAGGCCTGGTCGGCCTGGCCATCCCTGAGCTAAGCGGACTGTCTTCCGATTTACGAGCGAAAGGTGACGCCTGCGAGTCGAGGGTCGTGTCGCCAGCGATGGAGACAATGTGACAGACCCAACGCTCGTGCTGTCGCGGAACAAACATCTGTCGGCGGTTGTCTGCAGCGCCAGCAGCTTTGTTTTTTCTCGTGAGGCGGCGGTCAAGAGGATCAACTTTGCACTACTGGAATGCCGAAACGATGCCCTGAAAACCCCATTCTCCCATGGGCGCAATAAATTCATCAAACCTAAAAAAAAAGCAGTTACATTTATGTTATAATCATTTGCAATTTCAGTAACCAAACACATCCAAAGTTGGGATGAAAGTTTCGGTATCTGTCACCTCGTTCACTTTGGAAGCGACTTGTGTAACTTGTGGTTAAATGAATTAACTTCTCATAATTTCATTGAAAAATTCTCGTTGATTTACTGTCAACAATGAACCAAAATAGAACCGGAATACCTATCCATGGTGGGAGTCATTTTGAAGACGCCTTGTATGCCAGAAAATATCTAGATTCATTGTATGCAGTATTTGAGTACACTGGTCACTGTGCATGCTCAGAACTGGATACCGTGAGCATGCAACGTTTCCTGCGTGCCTGTAAATAAGAGGCTGTCTAAACAAAACACGCATTTTGCAACGCACAAAAAAAAAAAAAAAAAAAAAAAAAGCTTTTTTTATTTTGGTGAAGAAGGAAGACCATCAAAGCTCTACTATGGTGGGAATGAAGTAATAGCCGGCTGCAAGTCGGCACGCCAGAGTGGAAAGGCTGGAAAGGTTGCCGCCATCTATGAGTGACGGCGGCAACCAGACAACCGGCAATCCGGTTGTCTGGTTGCCGCCGTCGCTGTTTTGTGGTAACACCTGTTTGCCCGCGGACACGATACTGAGGAAACTAGCCCTGAACAACTCCGCTGTAAAAACCGTGCACGTCGAAAAAAAAAAAAAAAAGAAATCGTGAGCGTTTTGGCGTGTGCGTATGTTTCGAGTGAGGACGTCAACCCCGCTGCTGTTTGGTAAACGGCACGTCTTTTATTGTGACGTCGAAAGCGTGCGCTGGCGTCGTTCATTAAAAAAAAAACGTGCAGTTTTTTTGTTTTTTTTTTGTACAGCATGAGGCGTGTTTTGTTTGAACAGCCTGATTAGTTTCCTCCTTGCGCACCAAAAGGTGGACGAGTTGGGATACATTAAGATTTACTCCATTTCTTTGTGCGTGCGTGCGTGCGTGCGTGCGTGCGTGCGTGCGTGCGTGCGTGCGTGCGTGCGTGCGTGCGTGCGTGTGTGTGCGTGTGTGTTGGGCAAGATAGGTCGACGAAAATAGCATTGATTAGTTACATCGAGATTGTTGAAATCGAATGCTCCAATATCTATCGATCCCTTCCCGAGCAGTTTGAATTATTTTGCGTTTCGTTTTTCTTCAGTTTTCCCACGTCGCCGAAACTGTGATAATTTGTCGAGGGAATTCTTAATGCTTCACCTTTATCGGCTGTGATATTTCGAAGATGCCACCTGCTGCTCAGACCCGGAGTTGGATGTTAAGAAATAAACACACAAGCAGAAACGATTTGAATCGAAGAACTGGAAGTTAAAAAATAAACACACAAGCAGAAGCGATTCGAATTGAGAAATATAAGGTGTTTTCAGCTGCTGGGTGCCACAAAGAAATGTGCTGAAACAGTTGGTTTCATTCTTCGCATTGTCCTGTCGAGCTCGTTTTATCTGACGTTTCCTTGACCTTTGCAGCGATCCGTCCTTGCGATATTTGCTCACAACAGGCACAGCGAGAGACTAGGCATACATTCTTGAAGCTGTGTTTCAAAATTATATGCCAACTGTTTAAAAAAAAAAAAAAAAAAAAAAAAAAAAAAGAAATGAAAACAGTTTGAGAACATGACGTTATTTGGATCAAAAGACAAATTTTCTGAGCCGAAGTCCACCTTAGCTTAATATCGACAAAACAAGAACTTACGTCGTGGACGCATGTGGCATTTACATCAGTGAAAAACAATTGGATTGGCAGCAAGAAGTATATTATAAATTTTTTTTCTTGGTGGCGAGCTTTTTTTTTTTTTTTATTGAAATAAATTTTTAAGGTGCAGTGCCATTCTTTGCTTCGACGATATTAGGCTTAAGTGGACGACGGCTCATAGAGGCGTTTTGTTTTTTTCCATTTTGTCTTTTTCTCACAAATGCCCGTGGTATACTTTGTTGCAAAGTTCATTTGAGAGTCAGCGCTCTACGTCTCTTCTTGTCCTTTGCCTTGTTCGCGCTGTTTGTAATTCTTAATGTGCAAAACCAACTCGCGCAAATCTTCACCCTACTGAAAAAAAAAAAAATAGTGGGTAGACCTCAAGGCATCTAGCATTGACGGGTGTGCCCACCATCTTTTAAAAGCCAATCAAAGATCGGCGTCGTTTTGATGTCAGCACAATTCCTGGGCATGAACCAGACGACTTGCTCTACGCATAGCGTACCATAGAGCAACATCGCGCACCTTGGAACGCTTTGCAGCATCGATCACGGTCATCGCATTTATAAACGAGCGGGCTATCTTTAGTCTCGTAAACGGCTAGCCTGTATACGAATAACAACAAACGAGTCCGAAAGTATATACGGCGCGATAAACGAACGCACTCGGCTAATTGTGTATGCCGCCAGGAGAACGGATAAAGACGTTTTCTGTTTGTCGTTGCTGTACTTCTTTCGGAGCAGATTATACCGAGTGCGACACGGCGATTATCGCAGCGTGGCACCATTAATAACGTCGGGAAGGCTCTCTCCATTATGGTATAGTCTACGCCGCGCCGTGTTTACACCCGGGTAGCGGTGCGAACCCGACGAATCGTGTAGTCTGGAGACGTTTCTTTTTCTTCCTTGGTAACCCAGTTCGGCGAGGCGGCGAGCATTCCGACAATCGATCCCGTACGTAGCAGTACGGCGGCGGTGGCATGCGGTGTCGAGGAAAAAATGAGACGCAGGCTGACCGCACTGACCCCCCCTCCACTCCCGTTCAGCGGCGCGCGGTCATAGAGCCCCCCTTTTTGCGTTGTTCGCATTTTCCTAGTCTGTCCGGAGGACACCGCCAGCGAAAAAAAAAAAGAAAAAAGAAAATGCGGAGCGCTAGTTCGTCTGCTTCTTTTTGCGGGAGTTGTGCTGACGTCAGAACGACACCGAGCTATTGAAGGCAATGCGCCCAGGCCCTGTCTCGTAGGTGGGATTGCAACGACGTACTTAGCCGCACTCCGTTTCATCTTACCAACGGACCGCAGTGGAAGCTGCAAGCCCATCCCAGCCAATCAAACGCTGAGAGCCTGTCACGTGACTACGCGCCGCGTGCGTCGGTAGCACGGTTCGTCCCGTCCCGAAAGACATTCACACGGCATTGAACCGGAATACCTGCATATACTGTACCGCTTACTGAGGTGCTGAGACATTATTCCTCCAACCTTTTGCAGCACCTGTGTCATCAATTTAATATACGTATAAAATATATATATATATATATAATCGTGGATTTTGTTTTATTCAAGCAGCGGTCGCTGCGAGAGAGAGAGAGAGAGAGAGAGAGAGAGAGAGAGAGAGAGAGAGGGGGGGGGGAAGGTAAAGCTTTTGCCCTCTTCCGTCCTGGCCTCTATTTTCCTTCTCATTTGTCGGTGTAAGCATTGGCACGAGCAAATCCATACACGTCCGTTCGTTCCGCGCAGCTTGTCGAACGGACAGGGTTCCGCCGTCGTTTTCCTCGAAGGAACGTACACCCGAACGAACGAAGAGATGTGCCGCACCCGTCGGGTGAGAGATGGGCCGCGACAAAAGCTTGGGGGGGGGGGGGGGGGGGAACAGCGAAAAGGGAAAGTTTGGACGCCCTTCTCTGCTGCGCCACACACAGCGCGTGCTCTTTCTTCCCCCAACCGATCTCTGGCCGGACGCAATCAAGTCTGCTGACGGCCAAGAGGAGGAAATTAAAAATAAGAGAGCGCTCTGAATCTTTGCACGCGGTTGTTTGTGTATACGTGCGTCGAGTTCGTCGACCTCCATCTTGTTCGCCTAAAGAGAGAGAGAGAGAGAAAGAGAGGGAAAAAAAAAAGGGAGTCGGACAGGAACAACCAGGCCGGTTTTCTTTTCACTTTTCCTAACCGAAAGTGGCCGCCACGCATCCAACTTCTTCGGCGTTCTCCGGCGATACTGCAGCGGGGGACCTGCGCTGCCAGCGCATTTATTAGGGTCACACCCAACTGCTCGAGAAGGGGAGAAAAAAAAATGGCGCCTCGTTGGAAACCCGCTTGGACTGGACTGAACGTGCAGCCAGCCACGCGGAGACTGGGGAGTGGTAAAAGTGAATTGAGAGTAAAACAAAATGTTAATTGGAAGAAACGCTGGTCCAACACGTTCTAGGCACGGAACACGAGTCGAGTGAGTTTGTTTTCTTGTCTCGCGCCCGTCCGCATTTGATGTATTCGTCGACTTCTGTTTTCCTTCGATGTCTCCAGTGTGAAGGCACGCGGTCGGCTCGGGTAGATTAAAGTATAGTGGTCCTCGCGGCATGCGTGCAAAGGCGGTGCCGGTTTCCAATTTCCGTGACTCGTATTATTGGTTCACACTTTCCTCGCTGGAATTGCATTTTTGGCAACAAAGTATACTGCCTCTGGAAAGGGCCGACAAGAGAGTGACTTACGGCACGGACCGCGTGAAATTTCATAGGGCCTCGATACGCGACTACCTCTTCCTCAAATTTGTTGGGGGAGGGCGGAGGAGGGTTAGCGGATCCACACGTAGTTAACTATCAGTAACACTTAATATAGCGGCTTCTCCGAAGCACGTGGCCATCTCATAGGCGGCGCTTCTTCTGGACATTGGTGACTAGCTGCCAAGTGAAACTGCGTTCATCATTAGACGTTCCAGTATCGACATGTTCAACATTCAAGATGTCTATATGCGGAGCGCAAGTTCGTCTGCTTTCTTTTGACGTTAGAACGACGCCGAGTTCCGATTGACTCCGGTGGAGGGATAGGGAGTAGTCCTCGAGGCAGCTTGCTTTGAGGTCTACCCACTATCCTTCAATCAGCCAAACGGAGCTCTCGGCGTCGTTCTCACGTCAACACAATCCCTGCAAAAGAAGCAGACGAATTTCCGCTCTGACTAATTTGTAAAGGTCACGCGATTAACGGTTCTGGTTCCTGAAAACCGCCTGGCTTTAAAACCCGACTATTGCCAGTATCTTCGTTCCAGGAACTGCTATCAAGTTTCTATGCCACGTGTTATCCGATCAAGAGTGCCACGAGCGTAGGCGCCGGGCTTGGTAACGTTCCGAAGTGATACCGGTACGTTTCACGTGTAACGAAATTGTCCTAAAATTGGGTATAATTTGCTTTTGTAGCTATTTATTGTCTAACTTTGTAGCTATTTATTGTCTAACTTTGTAGCTATTTATTGTCTAACTTAAACAAGATACCTGCTGCTAGTTTTATATTCGTTATTTTGAATTTACGGGGTTAGTTATTTGAACTTATCGCTACCACCTTCGTTAATTCCACCATCCATCTTAGCTCGTGTCACGACCCAGAATATCGTATAACGGCTTGTCATTGAGGGTGCATCGACATCTCGAAATACTAATGATAATGTTAATCGGTAGATTAATTACTTGTTTCATAATTTTCGTACTACCTTTCCATTTCAACGTTCTGCATCGTTATCGCGCTTCAACTCTCCCCCTCCCACCCTTTACTGCCTTTAAAAAAAAAATAAAGTCTACATTACGCACCGTGTGTGTGTGTCGTGTTCTGAGCTGTGCATGCTCGCTTCCTGCCCGAGTCTTTTAGAACTCTCTCTCTGACTCTGATTATAGCCGGAAACCAAACTGTGACACACTATGTGTCTTCGTACAGAACAAGCGTAAACTTCCGCCCTCATTCTTTTTTTTTTTCCTGTGTTGTTGGGAGCTAACGAGTTTGGGATTGCGCTTGTGTGTGGCCGGGGCGGATGCGTGTGGGTCCACGGCGTGTTTGTTGATGGCGTTAAAAAACGGAAATTACTCTTTTCTTAGGGGCGGAGCGCGACGGCAGCAGCGAGAAAAGCCCCGTCCACTGTGACACCATTATCACCTTATATATATATATATATATATATATATATATATATATATATATATATATCTTATTTTTAGAGAGACATAGGCCGCCTGTCTTCTTTTCTTGATAGAAAGTACTCCAATCGTGTCTTTGTGAGAGAGACAGAGAGAAACAGAGAGAGAGCAGGGAACATGCGCATTATCGTAGTCACGGACAGCTGAAGGGACGCATGGCCTGGCCAGTCGCTCAGCACCCAATGGGATTGCAGCATTACCAGATAAGAACGCCGAAGAGCAGCGAATCACGAAATAAGGAGCGTAAACAGAATAGCTGCCACGGCCTCTGCGGTGACTATAGTTGTGCTTTGCACGCGGGCTATTTTAAAGGTGGATTTTGAGGTTATCTATTTACGGTGACTTCAATCTACAAATTCTAAACATCTTAAAAAAAAAAAAAAAAATCTCCTAAATGATTTGTAAGCGGCCGATTTCTATATTAAAATATATTCTGCACGCCCCTCTTTCTGATCCTTAACATACAAATACCAGGGTGCGCCGTCGGACGGCGCTTTTCAAACAATAATGCAATAATCTATGGCACAAAATACGAGCTTCTTCAAAAAGCGCTGGGGGGATCGGTGGCCGAGTGGTCTAGCGCACACCAGCTCGGAGCGCGTGGAGCGAAAGCTCGCGCTGCAGAACCCAGAGATCCTGGGTTCGAGCCCCACCCCTGCCCGTTTCGATCTGGATGAGCATCGTACCGGCGTGCGGTCGTGTATCACTACTGCGTGATGCACGTTAAAGACCCCAGGCTAGCGGCTGTACCGCACTGGCTAAATTTCTCATCTACAGCTGGGAGACTCGTCGCCCCTGTGAGGCAGACCAAGTTCTAGGCTGTATAAACACACACACAACCCAATTATTATTCAAAAAGCGCTTGCATGCCCCTCTCGGCGAACAAGGGTAGAACGGAAGGCACAGCCCATGTTTTCCCGTGCGCGCGCGCTTCCGATTAAACAGTTTCATTCGGCCCCAGGAAGAGCTTATCGCTTAGAATGGCTCCCCTTCCCTTTGGTCTGTAGGGTCTGACGTGTCCTACCAAATATGGACCGGTAATTTCTAGATGTCTTTTTGGGCTTTGCGCGTCTTGCGGGATGAGCGATGAGTTGTAATTGCTTTCCTCGCCATCTTGATCGCAGCTGGCTACCCGGTGTTACGCCGAGGATTAGGTAATCTGCTTTTTCTTGACTGACATAAATGAAGCGCCTGCCTGTCTCTCAGCCGTTTCCCCATGCGCGGGTACAGATTTAACGCCGCTCGTTAAACGCAAATGGCGAAACCATAGCGGTTTCCTTAAGCAACAAAATTTTTCGGTATACGGTTCTTGCAGCTGCAGAAGCAAATGCGACGAGATGTCAGAAACGCTAACTCACGACTTCAGCCTGGTACAAAGTAGTAACGTTTTAAGTTTTGATATTTTCGCATTTCGTCGCGTTATACCTTTTATGTCTAAATCACTGAATCAGTCTGTAACGCTTTTAAGTTTCCTTTTAATCTAGTAAAAAAAAATTTTTTTTTTTTTTAACGCTTTTAAACAAACGCGACTGCGTGAATTGGGCTACTCAACGTTAAAACGAAAATGAATTCTACCGCGCGGCAAACTGGTATTGTGATCACCGGGCCTGCTCGGCTGGAGAGAGCAGAAATTGAAATTCAGGAAAGTCGCGACGGGAATGCGAGCGCCGGTTTCGAAGTGAAAGCGGTAAAAAAGACGAGAGAAAGCTCGCCAAGAATCTCTTGTGGAGAATCTGCATTCCGGGCACGGTTTTCGGTTTACCGGTCTCCCGCTGGCGTACGTGCTTCAGTCCACGTTCGTTGCCGATAAACAACGGTGCACGACGACGCAGCAGTGCGGTGCCTGCCCCTACCGCTTTGCGTCTTTTACCTCCCGCACATGCTTGAGAGAGCTCTCGAAAACGTATCAAATTATGTCACACAAGAGCAAGGCTCACCGGCTCACGTTGATGTATATCTAAAGACATCAGTGTGACCATGTGGATCCCCCATTCACGCGCAGGTTTCGTGACCATGTTACTGTGACATCTGTTCTCTTCCAGTGGGACACACTTCTAGACTGTTCCTATAGCTGTAACTTCCTTTTTGCGCGCGCTGCCATATTTGTCTACTGGACTTAGCTCTCTTCTGCGAAAGGTCGTCGCTGCACATGCGATCCACAGCCCAAGCCCAATGATTCGGCATTTATCGCGTGGGTGACGATCGCTCACTTTAAAAAAAGTCTGTGCGTCTACTTTCACGCACTAACACTCGGAGAGCCAATCATCGCAACTTACGGAGGCAGCTCAGCGAATGACGATGCCGAAACATATGTTTAGACCAAAAAACGCAGTCTGAGTTGTGACATTGAGCAATGCAAGCGTAACGTTTTGCATTGCTTAATGTCACAACTCAGACTGATTTTTTTGGTCTAAATCAATGTTTCCGCATCATCATTCGCTAAGCTGCCTGTGTAACTTGTGGTGATTGGCTCTCCGAGTGTTGTGCGGGAAAGTAGACGCACTGGCATTTTTTAGGGTGCTGGGAAGGAGTGTATACACTTCACTTTTTTTGCGGATACGTGAATTGTCGCCATTTTGGTGGTTGTTTGTTGAGGTTACTTCATTGCAGAAGGACGGCCGGGTAGTGTCGCTGGTGTCACCATGTCCCAACACAGGTTGGCGATGACTCCTTTTTTTTCTTCTTTCATATCCTATATTTTGTTTGCACGTTGTTTGTCTGGTCCCTGTCTGTTATTTAAATGATCTCATCACGAAGCAGTCGGCACGCATTAAAGTGTGCTATGTTGAAACTATGTACACGAGAAGTGTCGAAAAATAACTTTAAAGAACGCTCGTCTGAAGATAAAAAAGAGAAAACAAAAATCGGTTTTTGAAGTATCTTCGAAACCGTAAAACACCGCGTTGATTCCAGGAAGAAAAAAAGTTTGAAATGGTATTTATTTTTCTTTTAAACAGTCGCGGGCGTATATTTGTTACCATTATGGGAGGCACACATTACCTCTGCCTGTACACTGCGAAGGACAATTAGCACAAACACGTCATTGGCGGTGTTGTTTTTCCCATTTTGTTTTTTATACGAAGTTGTGACAGCATTCCAACATGCTCGTAATTTTAAGAGACGTCTTTTTTTTTTCTTTTTTTTTTTTTGTGTAAAGGGGTAAAACAGAGTGCGACACTGAGAAACAAAGAGCGCTCGCCGGATTTTCGTGAATCGCCGTCGGCAAAACTAATAATTTGGTTGAGAGTGCTTATCTATAGGGTTCCAACATCACCGGTAAATTTCGGGCTCGTCACTAAGTTGTCTTGGGTAAATTAAAATATCGTGAAAATGTGATTGCTGCTACAGTGTGCTTACGTAACCGTATACGTTGGTGCTTTCACGCGCGATTCGCATCGCCACTGACCGCGTAGAGACGCGCCGTTCCTACACGTCCCCATCGCGCAAGAGCGTCGTTATAATAATAGGGCTTTCAGCTCTTGGACTACAATGGACGCTTCTAGCCAACGGAGACTACCCAAGGCCGTGGGAGACCCGTCACACATGTCCTTCGGGAAGGGGCGATGCGCCGTATGTGTGTCGATGTGCGTAGTCAGATGGCACGTTCACACCGCTGGATTGGCTGAGATGGCTCGAGGGTTCCGGAGCGGTCCACCGCGAGGAAACAGTGCGTTTTTCCCGCAAGAGCGCAATAGCGCAAAAATAACTGTAACAACGAGCGTTTTCTTTCTTTTTTTTTTTTTTTTTTTTTTTTTCAGGTTTATTCTGGAGTGCGTTTTTCCCGCACTTGTTTACGAACCAAACTGCTTTTGTTGCGTTTTTTTTTATTTTTTTTTTATTCTTGTTTTGTGAAAGTTGAAAACAAGCTGCGTAAAGATTGCACGCGTACAGAGCGGGATTACGTTGATACAGTTGAATTCGCTCTGGAAAATATTGTAGGTTGGAATTTGCTCCTCTATGGCACTCACTAAGGGAGTAAAATATTGTGTTCCACAATTCCATCTGGAAAAACACACACACACAAAAAAAAAAAGAAGAAACACGGAAAAACGCCAGAAACATTGAGATTGCAGAAGTCAGAAACGACCCTAATGCTAAGCTCTCTTAAAAACGTCAATATACATAGTTTTATGCGGGTCACGGAGCCAGTTCATGGAACGCCGTTTGATTGATTCAGGTAGCTAAGTGCATAGATGTGTATTTGTCGAGGAAAAATGAAGTCCAACCGACAGAGACGACCTTGGAGGATATACTGGAAGTCGGGTGAATTTTCACTCCTTGCCACAATGCTTTCAAGATTTCTTTAATTAAGTCAACGTCAGTGTAAATTACACATTTTCCCCAGGTTTCACTTTATTTTTTATTTTATTTTTGGTAATGAAGATGTGCCCGAGACAGAAATTATTATTTCTAAAGTTATTTGAAACAGCACTTGTTTTCGTTTTTTTCACCCCTAGAGTGAGTATATGTTTCTGTAAAAGCCTAAGCGAGCATGAAAATGTTTTTTCAGGTGCCCATTACGCGTAGGTCATTACAATTATTTTTGTATTTATTTTCGGTTAGGTAGTCTTATTAAATAGACGTGAAGCGCTGGGACAAATGGAATACCCCAGAATTTTAAACAGTCTCTCCGTTGTCTTTTATTTCCTTCGTATTCGCCCCCTTTCTTCTCCTCTCATCAAAAAGCAATCCTACGTCACGGTTTTTTTTTATCCTCGGTCTTTGTTGGATCAAAAATGACTACTTATACGAATGACGTCGTTGTATTCCGTCGAAACAAAAGGTGCCGACGAAAGGCAGGCGAGATTACGATGTGGTCATCATCCGTGTCCGTGCGAGCTCGACCGTCGCCCGCGCCGCGCACATGTTAGCGGCAGCGATGGCCAATGGCGCATTTGACGCAGGCGTGAACGCCTTAGGCGACGTTTGGATATGGCCCTCCGGAAGTTGGGAATGTTGCGACAGGGCCGGCGCGGCGTGGAAATAAGTGGCGTTGCTGTCTTCGGTTTGTGTGTGTCCATCCATCCACTAGGTGGCGCAAGCAGCCGCCCGACTAAAAGGGTCATGCGCATAGTACCTGCGCACATCGCGTTTTCAGAGTACTCTGAGCTTCGCCCGCCATTTGCTGGGTTCTTCGTTCTTCTACCCTCCGCCGTGATTGGCTGACTCCGTGTTCTGCGGGAAAGCGAACTCACTCTCTTTTTCGTGCAGAGTGGAAAGTGGGAAGGCGAAGCCACGTTGTCTCGGATTCGTCGTCGAGTCGGTAAAGGCAATGAACTGCCTTGGTCGTGAAACGACGCACTGTTCCTTCAAACGAAGCTTTTTTGGCAGCTGTTATTCTGGGTGCTTAACTGCTAATGCGTTGCACTCAAAAAAAGAAAAAAAAAATGTACGTGTGTTTGCTTTCCCGCGGTGCATTCGAGAGAGCCAATTACTGGAATCTAAGGAGAGTGCTCGGAGAATGACCAGCCTAGACGTGGGCCCTAAAGTCATAAACCGATTACAGGCCCTAACGTGCTAACGAAGGAAGGTTCGACGGCGTCCGATCACTTTCGTGCCAGGCGGTAGCATGTGTCCCTGTTGTCCTACCGTCGAACTTGGCAGACTTCAAAATAAAGCCTGCGATCTGTCTGACGCAGCATGAACGTGGGCATGTAAAATGTCAAGCTAAGTTTCCCCCCGGCCAGCGCAGATTCCATTTTTCCTCGTGGAGTTTTCTTTCCTGACATTCTCCTTTGTAGAGCTCTTCCCGCAGCGGTAGGCTTCTCAAGGACGGGCATTTTTAGTGCACGCCGAGAGAACCAACCGGCGCTGTGATGCATTTCCAGGTGTTTACTCTTTACTTTTTTATATACTCCCGAGAGATTCCATATGAGTCATTCTGGAAACTTCTGAGATGTGTTGAAGAGGTGCATGTCTCTCTGAGTTCTCGATCGCTTTGTTCTCCGAACCGCGCGTGCGCGATGTGGTGCTTAGAATCCGAGGTAGGGAGATGTCGAGAAAGGTAGCGTGCATGGCCACGCCGGGTCGATCCTAATAGAGGTCGGTTGTTTGTTTGCTTTATTCGGGTCAATCCGAATAAAGCAAACAAACAGACAAGAAAAAAGAAATAAAAAGAAAAAAACGAAGGGAGAAAGGGAGGACGTGGGAAGGGAGAGATTTCGAAATGATGGATGATCGTCCAAAGCGTGGGGTACATTGTTCTGTCTGTTTCCATTCCTCCTTCGTCCAAATATCCTTCCTCTGATACTTCTCTGTCGTTATAAAATAGGAACATTTGGCGGTGTGTGTATGCATCGTTCTGCGGAAACCTTTATGGACATTTATGCCTGAATTTGTTTATAATGTTATACGCTGCAGTCGCATTTTGTGAGTCTCACTTGAAATGAATGATCTTGAATGTCTCCGGTCGCAATTCCATTGATACGACGCCGATGACTTCTAGTGCGCCGATGATAGCTGAGTTCACGCAACCTCTAATCGTCGTGTCCAGTCACCGATACGTCGAGCTGAGGTGGTGCGTGTGTGTAGGCTTTGTCAATGTGTGTGTGGCAGATAATTACTGTGCGCAATCTGGAGAATGCGCGATAAGTTTTCAGGCCCTCGATGGAAATCGACCTTCGATGGAGACGTTGAGGGTTGTTTACCGAAACGCGGTTCGACAATCTTTTTTTTTTTTTTTTTTCCCCTTATAAATTTTGTTTTTGAACAAGGGCTGCTTGTGTAAAATCGTCTGCTCGGAACTGCCTACCTTCCCCTCTTTTCCTGAATTACGCGCGATGACGTCAGGGAATTTCTTAGAATAGAATATACTTCGGAATTATAAAGCCGTCAGCGCTGCCCTTGTTTGTTAATACAAACAATAGAATCTCTAAACTTTACCTTTTGGGCCCACTAAAATGCCACACACGCGCTGAATAAAAAAAAAAAAAAAAAAAAAAAAAAAAAAATTGACGCATAGTTGGGCTTAGTTTAAACAATCCACGCGACTTCCGCAGTGTCTGATGTCATATGATCCTCCGTGCTGTTCTATACTTGGTTTCGGTTTGACCTAGTTCATAGGCGAGTCTGAAGCTAAAAGTACATTTTAGGGCGTTTTGGCACTATATTTTAACCCTAAGCACGCAAACACACCCACGCGCACGCACGCACGCACGCACGCACGCACGCACGCACGCACGCACGCACGCACGCACGAAAGTAAGTCATGTTGGGGAAGTGCCAAGTGAGGCATGGAGCTCACACGCTATTGCCTCATTTCCCAGTTTCCACCAACATCGCTAACAGCAAGCAAGTCCTCTCCTGTCGACTGATACTTCAAGCTAAGAATTATTCGTTGTTGGCTTGGGTTTTCCGTTGACTGGAAGTTCAATCCTGTTCAGTCTATTCATCTTCCCTCTTGTATAACAACCTCATTAAAAAAAAAATTAAATTTTAGTATTCTGACTTCCATGTCATTCGCTGTAACTTTTCAAAAACGCTCATTAAAAAAAAAGGCAATACAAATTTACGAAAAGATAAATAAAAAAAAAAAACGATAGGTAACTACCGTGAAATAATTCGCTGATTCAAGACCACACGTACTCCTGTAAGTCTGAGTGTATATGTATACGTTTAATCTGACGCGCGATTAATTCGAATACCCCTTTTACTCGAACGGTCGGAGCAGGGCACGAATGGGTTCGGATAAACACCGAGCTCCTGCTTGTACAAACACTGATGCAGTCGTTGCGTCAAAAGGGCGAAGTCCATCTCTATGACAAAAAAATGAAAAATGAAAGGCTCGCCCACCGATTTTTTCTCGGCTGAACAGAAACAAAACGGAGGCGGTTTGTAAAGATAACCCCTAAAAAAAAAAAAAAAAAAAAAAAAAAAAAATAAATAAATAAATAAATAAAAATCAACGCGGGTAAACATGAGTGTCAAATTGTCAAAGTCGACGTAGCGGTCGTTTGTGCGAAGACGGCCGTCTAAAGGACAGATTGTGTGAACGGGCGGCGTCGCGCCTCTGCGGTATTTCCTGCGCGCCAACGCGCGTCGTTCAAGGGCGCCAAAGTGTTTTTTTTTATGCAAGTTTTTTTTTGTTTTTGTTTTTGGTATGTTATTAGAAAGAAGGGAATTTACGCGCGAGTTTAGAATTTCAGAAAGAAAAAGAAATGGACGAGTACAAAATTTTTCCCCTCCGAGCTTTTTTTTTTTTTTTTTTTTTTTTTTTTTGTCGCGCAAAATATTTTATTTTGATATTGCGACGAAGAAAGGATGCCAGCAAGTAGTTCCGGCGTGAAACAATTTGCATGCGAGGCAGCCTTTTTCAAGTAGCTGTCTGGGTGTGCTCTCAACAATCTTCAATAAAAAAAAATAAAAAAAAACGAAAAGAAAAAGGAAAATGAAACAGCAGAAGTTCATAAAATCGTAGAGGCGCGTCAAATATGCAACTGTAATTCCAATTAACAAAAAAAATTGACTTCTCTTTTTTTTTTGGTTCCTCTAATCATTTAAATCCGAAACCAAACTTGGTAGTACCATAAGTCCCATAAAATGGGGGGGAAAAAAAAGACATAACAGCGGAAGTCGGATTTTTGGATCTCCCGCTTAAATCCTCCGATTCATGAAAATACTATTCAACGTAAATTTGTTAGCGTCTTTTCTTTTTTTAGAGACGATGGCTTTCGTTCTATTTGTGCACATCTGTGAGCTTTCAGCTGCTCGGCGCCTATCCAGATAGTGTATTTGTAAACCGCTTTCGGCAGACCGCACGAGGGACCGGATTTAGCTTGCTCCGTTCGAACTCCAGTAGCCAATCCAAGTCGTATTCTTACGGGCTCCAATAGAAAGTGGCCAGCTGTGAACCCTTCGCGACCAGATCGAGGGCGAATATGACATCACCCTTTTTCACGCTTTCTTAGCATGAAATTGTTTATTTAACAAAGCCCCCCCCCTCCCCCCCCCTCCCCCCCCCCTCCCCCCCCCTCCCTCCCCTCAAATCCCAGAATTTTGTCCGTCCGTGGGTGCGTTCTCAGCTACATTCAGCGAAGAAATTAAAGGGGCAATGCAACCATTTTTGTACTTTGCTCAAATGCCGCTTAGAACGGATCCCTGACGTTAATGACCTATGAAACACTCGTTCGTTTTTCACCCCACGCAATAGGAGTCCCAGAAAAAAATTAAAGAACAACGAGTACCGTTTACCCCTCAACTCGCAGGGGTTTATTTTTCATTAAATTCGAAGGGCGTTCTTCGGAGTTTATTTTTCGTTAAAAAATGGGGTTCGTCGGAGTTTATTTTTTTGGATTCCCTATCCACCGAAATTCAAAGTGTAATATTACTGTTTTCACGTTTTCACAATTAAATGTATATATGTTATCCGAACAGAAACGTACTTTACATTCATAAAGAACTCCCCTCTATCAAATTTTATGTCTGCAGCTGCATTTGGCATTGGCCATTGTCAATTTGCCATTGTTAATACTAACTTTCCCACGACGAATCTTCCAAACAAGCGTCGCTTCAATTAACATCAGTCCTTCGAACACCTGGACGTGGTCGCTGGGAAGCTCCAGCTGCCCTGCCCCCTTTTTTATGAAATTCGCAGGCTCATAGCTTTCGCTCTTAGAAACGCAGAATTCCTCTTCCCTCTGAGAACCACAAATAGTATGTTCTAATCAAGAAACCGGAACAAAGGCTTTTGTAGTGGTTCAGAAAAGCAGTGACCCGTTGTTCTCAACGAATCTCAACGCTGAACTCTTCCCTCTTGCCGATGTACGATCGCAAGCATGGCACCTAGGCTGCAGGTGCCCCGTGCGTGCAAGCACGAGCGCGGCATATGCGCGTGAAGAGACCCTTTTCTAGGCCCACAATTGCGCATGCTTGCTCGCACGAGCACAGAAAAAAAATTTGGGTTGTGTGTGTGTTTATACGGCCTAGAACTTGGTTTGCCTCGACGGGCGACGTGTCTCCCAGCTGTAGGTGAGAAATTTAGCCAGTTCAGTACAACCGCTAGCCTGGGGTCTTTAACGTGCACCACGCAGTGTAGTGCTACACGACCGCACGCCGGTACGACGCTCATCTAGATCGAAACGGGAAGGGGTGGGGATTGAACCCCAGGATCCCTGGGTTCTGCAGCGCGAGCTTTCGCTCCACGTGCTCTGAGCTGGTGTGCGATAGACCACTCGGCCTCCGATCCCCCGACGAGCATAGACATGTATGCGGCCAGATGACCTGCTTGCATTTGTCTATAGTATGAGACTTCAAAGGAAACTGAGCTGTTCTGTCTTCAGGACCACGGGCCCTGTACTCTCACGTAATTTATTCGTAGAGCAGTGTATTTTTATATCTGTATATATATTAGTTTTTCGAATTTATCCGAAAGAACAGAACCGTATACTTATAAATTATAATAACCTTTAAATTCTAACATAGGCAAAAACAAGCGGGAAATACCGGCGATCGTTTGTTAGTGCATGCAGCGATAGAAGCGCTGCACCATTTGCGTCTGTGTCATGAACGTGTGCGCCAAAACACAATTTGGCGAATTGCGCCACATCTACGCCCAGATGAGCTTGAGCAAAGCAAAACGAGGGGAAAAAATCCATTTACCGGGTATGTTTGCGAAGTCTTTTTAACATCCCTAAAAAAATTGGGTGTTTTAGAAAAAAAGAGAGGAAACAAACTGACAGCCACGGCGGACATCAAAGAGTGCAACAAGAAAACTGAATAGCAAAATGCCGACCTTATACATTTACTAATTAACCCTTCTAGTTCGTTAAAGTAAAAACATGGTTCCAATTAAAAACAGGGTCATGCAAGCCCCTATATGGATCAATTTTAGGATGGCCTAAAGCTTATGGCGGGGTTTCGCTAAGGTTACCGCTCGTACAACAAGCGCAAGGCGGGCGATCCGAAAAAGTGAATGAGAATAATGTCATCCGCGTTTCTGCATCGCCAGTCTTGCGGCTGCTGCACGTGTGGCAACTTTAGCGCACCCCCGCGCTTTCCACCTGATTCCAGTCGTCCTAAAAATACCGGGAAAAGGCACGCGGTTTTGAAAATTGGTTGTATCATCTTCTAAAACTCCTAAAGAATGTTCTCACGAAGTTTTATTGTCGCATGTAAAATATTTGCTCGTAAATAAATGATCTTAGATGTGTCGGCGGCCGCGGGGTCTTGCTAGAAACACGATTAATTTTGAAAGCGCGTCCGCTTCCCGTTTGTTGGGCCTACGTGAAGCGTGACCCTTTCTATGGGAAGAAAGTTTCTTCTTTTTTTTTTTTTTTCATTTATAGTATGTTGCATGGAGCCGCACGTGCAGGTGAGAAAGCCCCGTTAAAATCATTCGTCGCAACGTGATATAAAACGTTGTACGTGTTCCTATTGGCCAGATCGGATGTTGGAGGGAGGGTACACACGCTCCATATAGAGTTATAAACTCAAGTGTGTCACTTGCTTCACGTCATTAAGCTGTTTCGTCTCAGGAGCGGACATTTCAACCATTTTTTCTCCTTAATACCTATTGTAACCATAAACTATTTTGACCTGAGCTTTCTCTAAAAAAAGCTGCGTTCTTTTTATTACTACCTCTATATATTGGGTCTTAAAAAAAAAGAGAAATAAGTAATATGCCTTGACGCGAAAAAGTGAACCTTTAGTCACCATCGAAACTGGGCTTTCCATTCGTGTATTATCTTATTTTGAAGTACCGTGCTAACATGTATGTTGGCACCTGCACGGAAAGCAGTCTAGTAACTGCTCCAAACCAAACAATCGTGCTACGAAAGGCTTCTGTCAGTGCTGGCAATTTGGCGCTCTCACACACACGGCAGCAGTTTAGGGATCCGCCGCGCCATCACCCGCACCTGTACTTCCATTTTATTATCGTATAAACGATAAGGACAAATTCTCGTGTTTCGGCCTGACGCATGCGCGCACGACTCTGACGTCATAAAGCGCAGCTGGCATCATGTCCGCTCCCCTTATTTACGGGCGAAGGAAAAAAAAAAATGGAGCGGTTGGAATTCGCGGATTTGACGTATTTGCTCGTATATGGAAACTTCACCTGTCACGTTTGCAGCTTCGTTTCCGCACACGTACATCATACGCATGTTCGTCATACGAAGCGAGAGCGACTTCGCTAGATCGTTCTGTGTTTGCGACGCATTTTTGAGAGCAACCAGGGGGCACTTCAATTTTCGTTTCCTCTCCCGTCTCCCTCTGTTACGTCATATCGCAATCGATTTCCTTCGGTATACTTGCGCGCGGAATGGAGGACATACCGCTGCGGAACACTATACCGTTCAGTTTACCTATAAAATTCGCTGTTAGAGAGTTTTAGTAGATCGCGTTTTCAGGCCACACTATTTGTAGCGGGAGCTCGCGCTGCCACTTTGATAGATACTCTGAAGTGCGCCCCCGTAGTGGTAGCGGGCCCTTGAAAAGGATCCACTAAAACTCGATGAGTAGGCCTTTTAAACCTACTTTCACTGCTTCAGCTTCGTCTTTTGACCGACAGACGCCGTGAATACCCGATTCGCTCGAGAAGGCCATGGCCTGCCTCCGCAGATTTCTGTTCTAACCGCTAGGCACCGTCGATTTTGCTGGAGTCGTCACTAGCTGACAAGTATGTCTTGAGGGTGGACACAAAGAGTGTGGATTGCCCGGATTGCAGATTTGCCGTGTCGTCCACGATCCTGAAGCGATTCTAAAGCGATTCCGACATTGGGCGAGTGACCCCCCCGCTCGGGCTGGTTGATTGAGTGCCACATCATGAAGCGGTTCTTCGGCTTTCGCCAGGATCCCTTTAGATAAGTCCATATTTTTTTTTTTTTCGTATGAATTTGATGAGCACTGTACCTCCGGGAGGAGGGGACGGCCGGTGGTGTAGTGCAGTGGTTCTCAACCGCTGATTCGCGGACCCCTTGCGGATCGGCGGAGATGATGGAGGACCCCATTCGTGGTGAGGGGGGGGGGGGGGGGGGGGGGGGGAGCTCTAGGGTAAATATAATAATGACTTAATAAATGGATATGACTAAAGGCGGGTATGAAGTAGACTTCTCTTATTGACGACACACACTCGAGAAAACTAACCCGAAAATTTAAACGTTTCTTGTAAGTCTGAAAAAAAAAAAAAAAGACAACTTCTATTGCTAAGCTTCGCGGAGCCCTAGACTGCCTTCGCGGACCACAAAGGGTTCGCGGACCCCCCTTTGAGAACCACTGGTCTAGTGGGTAAATGCACCTCAGCTCGGGGCATTTGGAGCCAAAAGCTTACGCTGCAGAGCCCGGGGATCCTGGGCTCGATAGGCCTGTTTCAAAACCGATGCGACCCTAGCGGCGTAATGCCGCGCAAAAGCATCTTGGGAACCAGTGGGGCATTAAGTTTCGGTCTCGATTTTCCAACCTCACTTCACGACATCCTGTCACGATCGAATGCAGCGCTTGCATTTTCGAATACGCGACTTTTTCTTAATTTTTTTCTTTTTTATTGTAGGCGTTGTTTACCGATATATGGATCGAATGCTAGGGCATGTTTTCTGGGGCTCCCGACGCGCCGTAGTTTCTGCGCATGCAAATAAATGCCGGACGGCGTTGGCGCACGGAAGAAGTATAGGGAGTATTTACCGGCGGCCATAGTTGTGCGCGCGAATGCTGAGCGCGTGCTAACGGCGAGCTTCCCGCAGTTCTTCTGCAACGTGCATTCCGCTCCATCAAGATTGCCGGTCTTAGCAGCCTATTAATGTGAGCTCGTTCTGGGCATGCGCTCTTAACATCGCCCTCATATATGGCGTCCAGTGAATGTCCCCATGCTGGGCCGGTCATCCTGTTCTATCGTCTCCTCAATGTCCTAGGCTTCTTAAATTATCCCTGAGCCGGGAAGGTCATGCTGCAATCTGGAGTTTTAGCCAGGCCGCCAGAAAGGAGTAGGACGCGTCAGGCCGTTCTCCTACTCCTCGCTAAGCCTAAGCAGACCCCTATGGCCGCTAGAGGTCGGTGTTTTGACGAGGACCCTCACGAAGATGAATGGGTGCACTGCAATGCGAGCGAGCGCTGACTTTATTGCGATCGAAACCGAAACCATACCACTCCTCTCCATGACCAACCGGGTCCCAAGCTCAAGAGAGGTCGTTTGGACCCTGTCGTCTGCTGTCGCTGCTTGGTTCTCATGGGCAGCGTAGAAAGAAACATCGTTGCCAGTAATTATTTGTACGCTTCCGCGGTGTCGTTCCTACGCACCGACTAGAAGAAGGTTTCTACTGTCGAAAAATCGCTTTGCTTTTATATGTAGCACCAATTTCACGCTTCAGTGAAATACATTTTTGGTGGTCTACGTGCTGAACGACGAAAACGACCTC